>NC_056725.1:384040582-384294310 GCF_019279795.1 Protopterus annectens
TTACATTCAGTGCAAACTGTACATAAATGCTATATCAATCACTTTAAGTGCTTATACCTAAGAGCTTTACAAGGAACACTGTTGACAGAAAATGGATAAATAGTCATAATAATTAAATTACTGAGCACTTTAATGATATTCAGTGCAACAAATTTTCCTAAAATAAAACCCTAAAGATACAAATAAATATGACACTAGCAAATCAATAAGAAGGTATAAAATGTTATCTGATATTCATTAATTGACTACAGTAACCCAAGTCAAAATACAACCAAGCTTACAGGTCACTAAATAATAAAATTCCATGAAAAAAGATAATAAGATAAAAGACAATAAAAAAGCCAATCAACACTCTTAAACCAGAATTAAGTTTTATCTATTACGCAGGGAAGTGATTCAGTTGGGGGCACTGGTTGACAGGGGGAAAACAACCTTTTTCTGCCTCCTCCTTATCCTTTCACTATTTGGTGGTTGTTCACAATGAAACTCAGACTCCAGTGTCTCCTTCTCTGGATGGAAAAATCATTAATAGTTGCAGTTCACATTTTTACTTAATGAATGCTTCTCATGTGTATCTGTATGTTTCTTAGCACAGCAGAAAGTTCCCTTATTTTCCATTAAGAAATATATGTTCTTAGGTCAAGCTGGCACCTCGGAATTTTGTAAAAAAAAAAAAATCTACTGCCAATCATTAGTGGATCGGAGTTCCGCTGTGGCAACCACTTACTGGGAAAAAGCCAAAAGACAAACAACAACATGTTCTTAGGGTATAAATATGAGAAAATATTTTTTCCCAGAAAAGGGAAAGTGCATAAAACAGGGTATCTAGTATGTTTCATTCATGATTGGTATTCACATGGTAGTGGAAGGAAAGGAAGGGGTTGATTCTACCAGCATTTTAACAAGTTCTGATACAGTGGTTTATGTAAAATCTAGAAATCTAGCAGTCTGGCTGATCTTTTGAGTTCAGATACTAAAGACAAGGCAACTCAGTGAAAGTATATTGTTGTTGTTGTTGTTTGCCTTTTCGGCTTTTCCCAGTTAGGGGTCGCCACAGCGGAACTCCAGTCCGCTAATGATTGGCAGTAGATTTTTTATCGTGCCGAGTTGCCAGCCCGATGTCCAACCTTCAGGGAAGGCACGCTCATTCACGCATGTCTTTCGGAGGCCACTCGACCATGGGGAGGACATGCAGACTCCACACAGAAGGCACTCCAGCCGTGAATTGAACAAGAGAACCTCTTGCTGTGAGGCAACGCTACCACTGTACCACCGCGTCTTAACAGTCAATAATGCAGATACCTGTAAACAAATACCACTACAATGCAAATTAAAGTACATTGAATGATTTAAATTGTCTAAAAAAATAATGTGAACATGATTTTTCTCCCAGAGAGAGGACTTTGTCTTCCCTTACTTAAATCTACTAACTTCATGAGTGTACAACTGTAGGAAAAAGGGAAACACCTTGCAAGCTTGAAAACAGTACTCTCACATAGTATAATCCCTCAGTTTAGCAAATAATGTTTAAAACAACAGTGGACTCTTCACTTCAGACAAACAGGACCAAGAAAACAGCATTTGATAGAGTAATTCTTCTCAAATGGCAGATCTCTCCTTGTGTAGCATATTACAACTGTGCAAATCACTAATCTATCTACTGAATGATGTCAAATGCATTTGTTTTTTTGCTTGAAGATAACTTTTTAAGACCTGCAACATTTCCTGTACCATCAGTAAAAAGTTCTATAGGGTCTTCTTTCTGGCATTCTGTCTAACAGATCAAGTTAATACCAGACACCACAATATAGGCTCCTCCTTTCTACTCACTATTAATTTCTCTTGAATATGCCTGTTTCAAGCAAGATCTACCTCCAAACATACTCTAGTGATTGTTTTAACTAAATGTATTCCTGACCTTATGCATCCTGTACTAGTGATGTGTTACCACTCTTTCTAAATACTTAGAAATTGAGGCACTGCAATTTATAGGTTCATAGGTTGGTACTAGGCTATCAGCCCTAGGGCCTATACAAGCCTAGCCATAACAATTCCCTGGATATTTCTTCCCACAATATTTACTTCCCTGGACCCCTGTCTAGCAGGGTGACTGACGTGATCCCAGGGATGAATTTTTTATTTCCCATCCAATCGTCAAGGTTCCTTTTGAAGAGGGCCAAGGAGGCGCTCTGCTTGACATGTATGGGCAGTCTATTCCAGAGTATGGGTTCTCTCTGAGTCAGGAACCTATCCCTCCAGCATGTTTTGATCATTGTGATGACAAGGTTTGGAGCGTGTGCCTCTGAGGGATTGGGATTTCTTTAAGTGGAGCATATCCAACAGCTCACGGTTTGACATGGCCTTGTATGTTAAGCAGAGATTGCCTCTGAGTAGATTATATGCCACAGAGTATAGCTGGAAGTTTTTTAGATGGTCAGCATAGGGCATCTGCTTTAGGCCTGTGATTTTTTTAGTGAGGTATTTTTGTGTCCTTTCCAGCTGTTGTTAATGTCTTGTGAGGTACATACCAAACAGGGCATTGTACTCTATAATGGGTCTAATGAGGGATGAGTACAGTGGGACAATGACTTCCTTTTTTCTGGATGAAAAGTCCTTAGTGATGAGGTGTGCCACACAGAAGGATTTCCTGACTGTTGTGGCAATGTGGTTATCGAAGGTGAGACCACTGCCCACCTGTGTCCCTAAGTCTCTCATCACACTTTGAATGTTTAGTGTACTGCCACCTATGTGGTAATTCATAGGTACATGTATTTCCCAAAGGGGATAACTATACATTTCTTGGTATTAAGCTTGAGCCCATGGCTCTGGCACCAAGCATCTGTTTCTGTAAGGCCCTTTTGTAGAATATCCACATCATTATAGTGTGTTTACTGTCAAAGCCCAAAAACATCACAGAAGATAGATGGGAACGTTGTGCCTACAGTAATTTTACAGCTTCGTGATCAGTGTCCATCCACTTCAACCTCAGGACTGGTTAACCAAACAACAGTCACTCAACACAGTCAGGTTCCACCAGGCTCTAAAACTCCTCCTCTACCTCTCACAATTCACTGTGATTCCTCTTCTCTCCAGATCAACTTTGATCTAAGAACACATAGGATGCTCTACTACATCAAGGCCTAATAGTCATTTCTCTAGCTCTCCCTGCAGATAGGGACCGTAAAAGGAAGAGAAGTGATGGACAGGGTAGCTAAAACAGACAGGCAGACAGACAGATAGCGCTATGACATGAAATCAAGCACACAAATGTTTGAATGCCAAAAGAATAGATCCCATAAGATCAAAACTCAAAAGACTGAAACAACAAAAAAAAATCAAATATCTTTTATGCCTCTCTGAGCACCTGCAACCCCTGCTACTTTATATATATATATATATATATATATATATAGGGAGAGAGAGCGGGATCAACTCAAGAGTTCTCACTACAGAAAGGATAAGGCAAAATCTCACTTTCTGCTGTACTGTGACCCACACCTATCAACTGTCCAGAATTTCTGAGAATATCCAGAGTTTTGCCTGATATTTATGATCTGTTCCTCAAAAAATCTAAAGTTTTCTGACAAAAGAGAATTAAACTCAAGAAATAATGACAGATGTTACAATCTCAGACTTTGTATCCCTTAGAAAATGCAACCCAATGCACAATTTGTTAATCTGCTACGGTTAAAAGACAAATACATAAGACATGTTCCTCACTTTCTCCTTTCTCCTCCATTAGTTCCTACTAAGTCCAGGATACTTGTGCTAACAGAGGTATGTTACTACCTCATTTAACCAGTTACCAACATCTTTTGAAATTCTGAGATTTCAATGTGAGAGGTTGTTAGAAAATGACTTTTAAGATTCTGCAGTTTGATTAAATGAATGGAATGGGACAGATATTATAACATTCATAACTTTTATAGCTAAATATTAACTTCAAAAGCTAAAGGAACGGATCAAGAGCAGTTTGTTGTCCAGGATGGAGAGAGAAATTTAGCTTCTATCCAGAAGTTCCAAAGTTTTCAAAATAGATCCCTTAAAATCACCAAAATAAGTCACCTTGACTCAGTATTTATTTAAAGAAGCTTTATTCAGATTAGCACTTTTGTCTTGTAGACTTCATCAGATCGAGAAAACGTATTAACCTCAGGGCAAAGTCACCAGCTATGACATTACGGGAGGTATATCAAGGCAAAACCAAGAATTACGGTGGACCTAAAGATAGATCTTGTCCTTGAGATCACATCTAGCTTATAGTGCCTTGTAAAAGTATGCAGTGAAGGGTTTCCATACAGTTAAACAAGACACAACAATATGAGTTAGCTGTTTTTTGAATATTCAATTTTAAAAACAAACACTTGGGGAAAAAAACACTTTTTAACAGAGGCATGCCCCCGTACACCCCATAACTTATACATAAGAACTACATGGTCAAATTACAGTGGAGAAAATGGGAAAACCCACACTGAAAGCTCACATAATCCATCACACTCTACAGTAAAGTGAACTGCGATATTCTACATTTAATATACAGAGTTAAGATCACACATTCCTCTGTGTTACAGCTGCATGGATATCATCAACTGAAGACTGATTTCTGGGAAACCACAGTTCTTGTAGAATATACTTTAGGTTTACTTGGTAATTTTTTATTGTATTTTGTGTAGCAAGACAAAAATAATACAACTGGACACCCATCTAGTCAAAGTAAGTTTGATACCTTCCAACCCAGTTGAGAAGGAAACAAAATGACCGATCAGCCTTTCTTGTGTCTTTTGCTCTGTCTACATACAGACATAGCTGACAACATCTATGCAATTAAATAAGCACCATCTTTCCCCTACTGGAGTACTGAACAAAGATGACAAGAAGATTGATCCTTTCATTGAGTCTGGCCTCAGCTACTACCTTAGGCATAAAAGCAGGGTGGGTGTGTAAGAAAGTCCAGTATATAGTTTCAGAAAATTCAGAGACAAGAGCAGTAAATTGCTGCAATAAATATACATTTACATGTATTTACGTACATACAGCTATATAACCCTGAATAAACTCCTGATCTTCTCTGGATGGTGAGACTTCCTGGACTCCTCTTCTTCAAAGGTGGTTAGCTATGTCCAACTTGGCCACTTGCCCTTGACAGGGTTGGATGTCTGGAATGTAAGGATGCTTGTCTTGGTAGGAATATAAATGGAATTCTGTAGCCTCTGAATAAGATCTCCCTGATCCACTTGTCCTAAATGTTGGCCTCCCATACAGGGAGGTGAAGGGAAAGTAGATGCATGGCTACCCCAAGAGATGAGAAGTTGGGTGAGTCCACATGGACTCTGTGGCTTCCCCTTGAGAAATTGCTACGTAATCCTTAGGGTTGCTAACCACTTATACTTCTTTGACACTATCCATTCTGGAAACCACCCACAACAGCACCATTTCTTATTGGAAGGTGCTTGAAAAGTAGCTGCTGGCTCCTTTTAAAACACTGGTTCTGTGTATTCCTCTGGTTATGCGCAAAGGTCATTTGTAGAAAGGAAAACTTAACTCCAACAAGCACTTTGCCCTCCTGCTTACTCTTTTGAAGCTTCTCCTTCTCTTTATGCCAAAACAAGAGGAGGCATTGATAAATGATACCTTAAAACTGTCCACAAAGTTACATTGTCTGTCCTGGTGTGGCAGCATATGGTGATGCCTGAGCCCACAGCTTTAGTTGCTCCATCAATGGCATTAAGTAGCAGCTTCGTGGAGAAGGTAATTACATTTGCTAAAGTAGCCACCACAGAAAACAGTTTCCTCTGAAAATTTCCATGGGACAACTCATCCAGCATCCATATAATTTTAAAACCACACCACCTTGAAACCTGATGACAAGTTGTTGCTTGTTCATCTCGAATACATATGACAAGAAGGCCTAGGGTTTCGTTTAGATGCTTCAATACACAGAAACACATCAAGATGGATAGCAGCATCATTGAATACGAATGAACTAGTTAACAGACAGACCTTACATACATACATGCTTACATCTCAACAGCTAACTACAAAATGGCAGTCAGACTTGCACGTGCTCAGTATTTATACACTTCTGCAAGCCCTTGGATTGATCTACATCCTCCCTCTTAAAAATATTGCCATTTATGCAAAAATATCAGAGTTAGACATGCATTACTTTATAATTTGGAAACAAAACACAATGTTCATGATGTCCAAGTTGCTTCATATCTGCTACAGGGTTTAGAGATTCGACTATATCTCTTAATATAACAGTGTGGACCAAATTTAGCAACAGGGACAGTCTGCAGTGCACAACTCGTATCAGGAACTTCTGGATTTGTCACTGGAATGGGAATGTCCTCTAGAACTTCCTCAGGAATTGGAACACTCACTCTAGCATAGATATAGCGCAGGCTATGTGTTGTGGTATAGGCTCGGACATCGGTCTCAAATGCTTCCGATTCTGCCTAAAGATTGCTCCTTCTAATTCCACAATGCATGTTCTCAGCTCTGGACCAGTATTCTTCATGACACCAATCTGATTATAACCTTAAAATGTTTGCATCCTTACCACTTCTCCCTCTCGTAATGGATTGAGCAGTTTACTGGTCTTATCGTAGTAGGACTTCTGGGTTAAGTGCTACTTCAACAGATTGACCTTCTCTAACCTGTTGTTCTTGACACATGGAAGCAACAATTGACTACTGATTGGTAATGTGGTTCTGGTTTGTCTTCTGGTTTGTCTTGACAGAAGTCTCTGAGCAGATGAACCAAAATTTCATCATGAGGAACATTTATGAGATTTAAGAGATTCAGGAAAACATCACTATTATCTTGTTTTGACTTCTTAAGTAACTGTTTTGCACTTTGAACTACACGTTCTGCCAAACCATTTGACTGCGGGTACTCTGGATTACTTGTGACATGAGTAAACTCCTATTCTTCAGCAAATCTTTTGAACTTTTGGGTTGTAAACTGTATGCCATTGTCAGAAATAACTTTGTGTGGACTACCATGAACTGCAAAATGATGCTTCATCTTAGTAATGACTGTACTGGATGCTAGGTTAAGAAGCAAGTTGACCTCGAACCAACTGAGTAAGAGTCTACTAATACCAAATAATGTTGACCATTTCCCTTGAAGATGTTGGTGGCTACTGTAGATCAGGGTAGTCCCAGAATCTGGTTTAGCTGAATTGGCTCCTTCTGTTGATGTGGCTTTGTACTATTACACACTGAACAAGTTGAAAGTGCTCTCTCAATGTTTTGTGACTTAGAAGGCCAAAATACTAGTCCTCTCACTCTTCTTTTGGTAGATTCAGTTCCCGGCTGACCATAATGCAAGACAGTAATGTACTCTGGTTGCAAGGACTTTGGAACAGTCACTTTCAGACCTTTCATAATGTTACCTTTGTCAGCCAAAATCTCATCTCTGTATGGAAAATAAGGTTGCACTTCTTGAGGTGAACTAGACTGCTTTGAAAGCCAGCCTTGATTGATAGAGTGGTTGAGCCTTTGTAAAACTGGATCTGTGGCTGTGTGATCTCTCAGCTCATCAAGACGCATGGAAGAAAAATTTCTCACTTCCATGACTTCAAAATCAAGGTTCTGATTCTTGTGCTCTTCTGTGGTATTTCTGGGCAATCTGGATAAGCTATCAGCAAGATAAAGAAGTTTGCCTTTCTTGTAGACAAGATTGAAATTGTACTTTTGCAATCTCAGCATCATATGTTGCAGTCTGGCTGAAGCTGAATGCATAGGCTTTCTCAAGATATTGACTAATGGTTGGTGGTCTGTTTCAATCTGGATAGGTCTACCACAAACATAATCATGGAACTTTGAACATGGAAACACAATTGCCAAAAGCTCTTTCTCAATCCGGGCATACTGCATCTCAGTTTGGGTAAGAGTTCTCAAAGCATAAGCAACAGGTTTATTCTCTTGTAGAATGATTGCACCAAAAACAAATTTCAAAGCATCACAGGAAAGTGTAACTGATTTGTGAAAATCATAATATCTGAAAGTTGGTGGACTAGCAATTCTCTGTTTCAGGACATCAAATGCTCTTCAGTGTTACTCTAACCAAGACCAGGATACATCTTTACATGTCACCTCTCTGGGCAGTGCTGAAAGTTGGCTCAAGTCTGGAATGAACTTGCCTAGGTAGTTGACCATGCCAAGAAAATGTTGCTCTTGAACATTGTCTGCAGCTGGCATCTCGAGAATGGCTGTTTGCTTTGAAGGGCCTGGTCGTAGGCCTGTACTCATAAATAAGTGACCAACATAAGGAAATTCTTGTAGCCTGAATTTGCATTTATGTGGGTTGAGCTTAAGATTCACTTGACGTGCCCTTTCTAGAACTTTTCTGAGGTTTCTGTCATGTTCTGCTTCATCACAACCTCCTACTAGTATGTTGTCTACTATAGTGGCATAAGCATACCCAGAAAAAATTTGCTCTATTGCATGTTTAAAGACTTCAAATGCAGAATTTATCCCAAATGGCATTCTCAAAAATCTGTACCTGCCAAATGGAGTAATGAACGTTGTGAGCAATGATGATTTCTTGTCAGGCTGAATTTGCCAAAATGAACTCTTTGCATCTAAGACATTATCTTTTATACCACACACGTATGTCCTTTATCAACTCATAATAATAACTCAAAATATGTGCTGTAATGGCTGTATTCTATGAAATATGCTTGCAATGGCTGTACTTTTGTCAAATAGTTTTACTGCAACACTGCACAAACATGCAAACATTTTATACACTTCTAATAAGTAGGATACCTTTACTTAATACAAAAAATACATGCTTTGTGAAAATGCGGTTGTTTCCCCTTATTTTATTTGTTTTTGTTTTATGTAATACAGACTTTATTTCAAACATTTTCTGTAATTTGAATATTTTTATCAATATCATGCATATTTATGCGAATATCATTTTGAAAAAATAGTGGCATTTGGCATCAGAGTTGCAACTTCTTCAACTGTGCACATTGGATGATGATGTCTTTTTAGCGCTTTGTTCAACTCTCGTGGATCAATACATATTCTGATGTCATCTGAGCTTTTCTTATGAGCTACCACCATGGAAGATACCCATTCAGTTGGAGTTCCAGCTGGACAAATCACACCTTGTCTCACCATTTTATCTAGTTCGGCTTTGACTCTGCCCTGCATGGCTACTGGAACTTTGCGTGTTGGCCTGATAACTAGCGTGACCTCCAGGTCCATCTTCATGGAGTACACAACTGGAAGCTTGCCTAGTTTGTCTTCAAACAGATCAGCATAGGTAGAAAAAACGTACTGGGCAAAATTAGAGTAGTGGTCTTTTAAGCTAACATAGTGGACTTGCTTATTAAATGAAAGCAGTCCCATTTTCAAACTGTCTCTGAGCCCTAATAATGACTGGACATGCCTCTTGACCACATATAATAATAAGTCATAGCTTCTTCCAGCAACATGAAAGCACTTCTGAGCCTTCAGTTTGAATTTTTTCACCTCCATAAGCAATAAGCTTCGCACGCCTTGCCAAATCAAGCCTTTCACCATAACACACTCCAGCAAATGTTTCTGCTGACATGACATTGCATTTGGAACCTTTGTCAACGTTGAGCTGTATTGGTTTGCCATTTATCCAAACAGTACAAAATACTTCATTCTTTGCCTTTAAATCTACTGCATTGAGCGTTGCATGAAGCACTGACATCAACATAAAGAGTAGAACTGCCACTGTCTAACTGATGAACTCAATTCTTAAAATGTTCCCTTTTGATAAAAGAATGTAGGCTTTTTGATTTGCAAAATATTTTGAAATTATTCCATTTATTGCATCTGTGGCATTGTTGACCAAAAGCTAAACATTTCTCCCTTTTAGATTCATGACTTCCACCACAGTTACAACAGTTGCCAATGAAACTATGTTGGGGCCCATGCTTTGAGTTCGCTGAGTCAGTCTTATGCTTCACTGAGACTGTGCAAACTCTGGAATTTGCTGGAAAGTTCTGGGCTTTACCAGTGAGTGCTGCAGGGGTTACAGTTGCTGCCATGTGCTTAGGCCTGTTTATTTTAACCATGTGCTGCATACTATCCACATGAACTTTATCACTGTGTCTTCTAGAGCTAGTCTCATTTGTAAGCATATTTGTGTGCTTTTCTGTTAGCTCATATATCTGACAAATCTCAATGGTCTTATTCAAAGTTAAATCATTGTCACGAAGCAGAATCTTTCTCACAGCATTATCTTTTATACCACGCACAAGTCTGTCCTTTATCAACTCATCCCTTAAATCACCAAATCTGCAAGTTTTAGCAATATTTCTCAGGACAGTTATATATACTGCAAAAGTTTCACCAGGCTTTTGATCCCTTGTGTAAAATAAGTGCCTTTCCATTGTAACGTTTGTCTGGGGGTTACACATTTCTCCAAATTTACATTTTAAGCAATGAGGGTCCTCCCTTGACTCAGTCAGTGCAACAATATGATGGTTTTTCCCCCTCTACTGTACAGATAGTAGGTACATACACACATGACCGTTCCCTTTCAATGGCTTGACCCAGCTAAATTCAGTACAATAAATGCCTTTGTACTGTCATCTTTGTAACAGCACTCTTGCTCAAACACTCTCCAGTTCTCAGCAATATTACTGTCAAACACAAGTGCAGCGAGTTTTCGAAATCCATCTGCCATTCCCACAAAGTATACACAAACACACTGAAAATATGCCCCGTGTAATTATGCATGAACAAACAGTTCTGTGAGCTTGTAAGAACATTCAAATGCACAATAAACTCTTCAAAACAGTTTACTTTGCGAAATATGTGCTGTAATGGCTGTATTCTGTGAAATATGCTTGTAATGGCTGTACTTTTGTGAAATAGTTTTACTGTAACACTGCATAAACATGTGAACATTTTATACACTTCTAATAAGTAGGATACCTTTACTTAATACAAAACTATATGCTTTGTGAAAATGTGGTTGTTTCCCCTTATTTTATTTGTTTCTGTTTTATGCAATGCAGACTTTATTTCAAACATTTTCTGTAGTAATTTGAATATTTTTATCAATATCATGCATATTTATGCGAATATCATTTTGAACATTTTGTATGTCTCATTTCATATTATGTGAAAAAGAAATAGTGCTGAGCAAGTTTTAATATCTGAAATTCATTTCTGACTTGTTTTGCAAAGTTTACACATTTTTGGGATGATCCACACATCTATATTCCACCAGATCTAAGCAAATGCCTTTGGCCATTTTAGCCAAGCTGCTTCTAACTTAATGCCTTTGGTCATTTTAGCCAAGCTGCTTCTAACTTAATGCCTTTGGTCATTTTAGGCAAGCTGCTTCTAACTTCATGCCCTTTGGATGTGCCAGTTCTGACTCCATGTTCTTAAGACAAGCCTCTTCTGACATAATGTCATTTTAGACATGCCACTACTGACACCATATCACTCGTTCATCTCTAACACATATGACAAGAAGGCTTACGGTTTCATTTAGATGCTTTAATATGTAAAAACACATCAGGATGGATAGCAGCATCATTAAATATGAGCAAACTAGTTAACAGACAGACCTTGCATACATACATGCTTACACCTCAACAGCTAACTACAAAATGACAGACAGACTTGCATGTGCTCAGTATTTATACATTTGTGAAAGACCTTGGATAGCTTCTTAAAGGTATAAACACACATACTGATCTACACACACATTAGGTAATTCAGCACCCTGAAAGAGAAAGTGAGTTGTATGTACACACACTTTCCAAACTGGTCCAAATCCCTGGACTCCTTGTTGGAAAGCATGGACAATAAAGATCTCACAAGAGGGCTCTTAGTTAAATGAGGTGGCCACCATAACTGCATCAACCAAGGAGGCCTTACGCCAGTATTCATGATATTTGAGAGG
The DNA here is from genome assembly GCF_019279795.1 of Protopterus annectens. Taxonomy (NCBI): domain Eukaryota; kingdom Metazoa; phylum Chordata; order Ceratodontiformes; family Protopteridae; genus Protopterus; species Protopterus annectens. Next base: position 384,052,496 of record NC_056725.1, read on the forward strand.
CTAAAGGAATGGGTTCTACCAAGTGCCTCTTACCAGGCTCTCTGCATGATCAATGAAAACATCTGTTCTGTAGGGTCAGCTACCTATGAGATAAGTGGGACACAGCAATAAGCCTCCTACAAGATTTTCTCTTCTGGGTAGACTGAGTCAATGACCCTCCCGTGTCTCATTAGTTCTACTATCTACCCAATTTGATGTCACTGTGGGGAGGGGATACTGGTGAATCCTCTTCTTCAGGGTCAGCACCCAGGCTGGAGGACTTTATATGGGAATCAAAATTCTTCCTCCTACACCTCTTCTTTCTATGAACACTTAAAGAGGATTGGCCCAGTTGAGAGGAGGATGACTCTACACCAGAAACAACTCATCAGTCCTTGCAGTGGCTTTCCACTCTCTTTCTGCCTCTATGGTGACAAAATTATTAGGCCAAACCACTATAAAGAATGATGTGGGGTGGAGATGAGGATAGTGTCAAATCAATGGAAATGTATACAAACTCCCCTGAGTTGCCTCTGCATTGATTCCCGATCCTAAATCATTGGTACTGAAACATTCTGTCCCATTAAGGTTGGAAGGCTCCTTGAAGTAAGAACTGAAGGACTGAATGCTGTGCTAACCCCAGGAGCTGAGGATGATGTCAGCATCAAGGAAGGCTTCTGTACCAAGGGGTGCAGCACCAATGTGGTCAACACCAGTAATGCCCCTGACAGCATTGGGATAAAGATTGGTGCTCAATGATGCCCAAATAACAATCAGTGTTTATTCCAAGAGATGTTATCAATATTAATGGTGGAATCAGTGCTACAATCAATTTCAAAATGAACTGACTGCTGAAACAGCAGTGGAAAGGAGTAGTAGAAACCGAAAGAAAGGTTCATTCTCTTGCCATCATAAAAACAGTGGGGAAAGAGATAATGTCCATCTCTCTCTCTTTGTGCTTTCACCAGTGACCTCATCACTTCCTCCCAGTCAACATGAACAAGGAGAATGTGAAGTGACCTAAAGGAATACAAAGACATCAAGTAGGAAGGTGGACTCCTGATACTGAGACAATTCTTTCTCAAAGGAAAAGCTTCTGACCATTTTGCTAGTGGGAAGGTCAGGTTACACACGGGCCTCTAACTGTGTAACCCTGCTGGTCTCTGCCTACTCCAGAAAGCCAATAGAGAAATATCCTGGGAAGAGGAAACCTCCACTTTGAGAACTTTGGAAAAGACCTACCTGACTTCTAGGAATTCGCCATCCTCAAAAGAATTATTTGTTCTTTTTCTTTCCTGGGCTTGGACCCAGTGGCATCAGATGATAACAACACCTTTAAAAGCAAACTGCTTCTGTACTCCTGCAGAGTATGGGAACCAAACTTCCTATTAATTTCACAATTTTCTTCAGGATGATCCACCCCAAGAACAAGACACAATAGATTCTAAAGAGGAAGCTACCTGAGAAGAATGAACACAGTCTGAAGGGGGGTCCAGAAATCCAAAAAAGGGATAGGATCTGTTGTCCTGCAAATCAGAAACTAATGCAATATGTTAGCCTGTATGGTACAATATGCAGATGAGAAATAATATGTGTGAGTTCTGTTACTTCTACTGGTCAGCTTTGGGGAAACCTCCGGTATAACCAGTAGAAAAGAATACTTACATCGTATTGACTGAAAAGTGATCACATTGAACTGACTGAACTTTGGAGATTTTAAGAACTGCATTTACAAAAGCATTTGCTATAAATGTATTTGTTGAAGTAGTTTTGTGTTAATACTGGATTTCTTTTCTGTTACCCACCTACTATTTTTGCAAGAAAGCAATTTTATTTTCATTCCTGAATGGCTGGTTCAAGAGACTTTTGTCAACTGCAAGCACAAGAGCAGCAAACTGCTGCAATATATATATATATATATATATATATATATATATATATATATATATATATATATATATATGTATTATAGTTCCCTGATGAATAACTAAAATTACTTAACATCAAATGTTCCACACCAGCATTAAGGAGTTTAAAATTACATAAAATCGGGCAACCTACATATCGAATCTACAAAAGACTGAGAAAGGAAAGCCATCTCCTCCCCCAGATCTTCACACTAAAACCCACCATATGGCTAGTCTTATATTTGTCTGAATAGTGGCATTGTTATGGGAAGTGTTTTCTTACAATAAGGTGTAGGGTTATGGTTGGGGGAATGGCAGGGTTAGGGTTAGCACCCATTACCGAGGTGGGCAGGGGAGGACCTTTGCTGCCTCAAAGGTAGTTCCTGTGAGTGATCAGGAAGAATGTTGGCTGATGGCTAATTCTCTGATGAAGCATGCATAAGCCAAAAAACAGGTAGGAGGTTAAAGAGCAGTAAATTCATCCCCCTTATAGCATGTATACTGAATGGTCAGGTGAAAAATATCAAGATGGCGCAGGCACTGCTGTGGCTCCAACAGTCAGCAGACTTGAACAAGAAGCACTCTAAAACAATCTCTGGGAATATGGCAGTGGGAATGTCACCTCCATTCGGGCAGGTTTCTTCAAGGTAACAAGTCTGTTAAGGAATTCTGTATGCAGCATCTTGCATAAAAGTTAAACATACAACAAAGACAGCAAGTCAGAGCACTGTACTAGTTGCCTAGAAAAAGTAGGCAGAGTTACGTAGCTGTCTCTCCTAGTAATCTGATCAGTGTAAACATGATACTGAAAAGAAAGAAGACAATTTTTGGTAAGCTTTAAATTGTTTGATTAACTTTATTTTTAAATATGGTCGAGTGTATCTAGTCATGTGACTGTGTAATTCATATATAAGGAGTGTACATTTGTTCTGAATCTTAACACTGAAAGCACTAAACTACGAATACATTCTCTCAGTTAGTTTTGCAGCCATCCATTGGGTGTTTTTGCTATTTGGTGATTTTATTCACTTATTTGAGGACAAGGTGATTCTTTGTTTTGTTTGGTTTGGTCTGTTATGTCTTTGTCAAACATGGATTACAGTGGTTTGGCTAGAGGAGATACTTTGGTTGATTTGACCTTACATAGTATACCAGATTCTGAAGGATAGCTTGGCAGTGCATTGTGGTCCATGGGTGGAGTGGTGTTTTCCCTTTGATCTAATGGTGATCAGGAGAGTAACCAGGTAGCTTCTGGTGGTAGTAACTGTACTGTTCATGGTAATTCTGATATGGATTTAATATACTTTAAAGTTTTTTCAACAAACGCACCAACCACTTTAATGTTGACCTTAGTTTAAGGATATCCTCCACGAGTACCGTTTCCTTTTTGTCAGATGATACCAAACTTTCCAAGTCCAAAATAAAGAAATATTGTGCATTTTTATGGGACAACATCTATTTTCAGTACTGTATTAAACAGAAAACAGTGCTGAAGGGATTAAGGTTTTCCAAGTTTCTCAATGGCACAGAGTATGACAGTGACATTTTCAAAGAATTGTTTGCCTTCTTTGAAAAGGCGGGTTGAGAACTGATGGCTATGCTAATGAAATACAAGGAGATGAATCTGAATCCTCAACATGAGATTTATGAAAGGAATAACAAAATGTTTGCTGATTCCACTTGTCTGGCATTTAGATCAGTATATCAAAATATTTCTTCTACAATGGAATGCTACGATATAATTTTGAAAACTATAACATTAAAGAAAATTAATAGAGATGTAGATGCATATTGAGAAAGAATGGCATACAGTCTTCCTTGTAAGGTTAGGAACAGAAAAGTTACTAGTCCTGAAAGAACAAATCAAGTACAACATTTTAATCTGAGGGCTGCTACTCACCTCCAAGTGTCTCTTCTTTTTAGAAGGTAATCAGATGCACCAATCACTTGGCAAAGTGAAGCAATGGGAGTCTTCAAACAGGTTCTGAATATACTTTCCAGTAATGTAGACCACTATAGAATAGTCAAGTTTTCCTGCAGTAGAAGCTGAAAAAATCACATAGCAAGATTATAAAGACAGGGCAAGCTCAGCTGAATTATCAGCAATGAGTGGTTCTGCATGAAAGAAATCAGAGGAAAAATGCTCCCAAGAACTTTAAATAAGGTAGGGGACAAATAGTGAATTAACTGCAGACTTTGTAAATGACTGTAGTATAAAACAGTTAATTTGTGTACTTTTTCAGTCATTGAGTTTTCTTTTGTACCAATAAGGAGAGCCAATGTAGGAAGGACTAAAGTGGACTTGAAATTGTATATTAGAAAGTTGAATCTGAAATATTTGTTTATTGAAGATAATGGTGGGAACTCCAACACAGCTTTTATCAGTTAAATTATGAGAAAGAGCAAATTTAACCTGACATTATTGTCAGCATCTTTAGTGTTTGAAATGGTATGTCAGTCATATTAGGATGGCTCTGAGTAATCCTCCAATGAAAATAAGGTATCATTTGAGTTCTAATCAGAGGAAGGCACTTCACTATTTGAAAAGAATTTGTCAATCAGGTTTATAAAACAAGTATGGCAGTATACTAATTACAGATGAGAGAGATTATGAATGAGGAATATGTAATATTCTAACACTTAGTTTTATAAAAAGTTACAGAAAGAGAAACTGATTCAGCATATTGAAATGTTGAGCTGGTGTTAATATTATTACATAATACATATACAGAAAAAAGTTCTTATGAAGTTATTTATGTACTTTGACCTAAGATACCATTTTTTTAGGATTCCTAAATTACATAAGGATTCCCTGACTCCCAGCTTTCATCCAATAGTTTTAGCAAACGGGTCTAAAATTGAAGGTAATTCTTTATATGTAGATAGTTATTTAAATAAAATTACAGGTATTTAAATAAAATATCTTCCTACATTAGTGATTCTTGGGACTTGATAACATTAGTAATTAAAAAGTAAATACATCATTGACTGATACTGTCTTTCTTATTACAGCTGATCAGCCGATATTGTCTCCTTGTATAGAGTAATATGGAAGAGTGTGGGCCTGGAGATGGTTAGATTTTTTTTTTTTTTGCCTGATGTAACAGAAGTCACTAATTTACAGGTTACCTACCACTTATTGCCTTCTGCTACATTTGGTGCTGATTAGTATTTTTTATGTTTAAGGATTTATTCAGCAACAAATCAGTGAGGTGGCAATGGAAGCTCCCACTTTTGTCAACCTAGTATTGACAGCTTGGGGAAACATGACTTGTTACAGCTGTCTTCCTTTTTGTCTGTCTTGCTTTATGGCTACATTATAGATGATGTTATTTTTATTTTTTCAGGAACAGAAGATCAAAGCTTGTCTTTCACAGCTGGTACTCAAAAAAGTAAGTTTTTTGTAGTCTAAATTTCATATGGACAAAATAGTGATATATTTTCTGGACATGACTGTGATACACAAGCCTTTAATTTAAACCTATATAGAAACCCTATTTAAGTAATAACTACATTCATGCTAAAAGTACACACCCTTTTTATGTGAAGAACATAATTCAGAATAAAGTGACACTTTTGTCTTGGTTGGTGTGAATAATGAGCAGTTTTTGGTACAGTTAGGGCATCTTAAGGATGTAAGTGTATCCAGAGTTTATGATCATACTACAATTACAGATATTTTTAAGAAGTAGTTGATAAAAGGAACATAATTATACTATCAAATCTAAAAATAAAAAATACATTGTTTAGACATTCCACTAAATATAGAGATTTTAATATTGTTTTGTTTTATTTCTCACAAGGAACAGAACAAAATTTTGAGAAGAGGGAGATTTTAAAAATGTAGACACTGTTGAATTGATTTGACAGATAAAACTCAATTTATATAAGCTGCCTGGTTTGAATGATCATGTTAATATTAAGTGAGATTTAAAATCTAAATGCTATAGCTTTAAATTAGTTTAATTACCTTTATTTTAATATGGTTAAGTGTTTTTAGTTATGCGACTAACATTGACTGTACAACTGATATAAAGTATGGGCCAGATTCCATAACAGTTGCACTCAGTGTAAGTCTGCCCCGATTCCAAAAGGCTTGTCTCTCAGTGCAAGTGACTTAATTTTGGTGCTAGTCCTATCTATAAACAAGGCTTACTACGGGGACCAGATTCCAAAACACCAGCTCTGAATGTAAGTGGTCACTTACACTGCAAGCAAATCTGTTTGAATCGGGGTCTATGTGTGCTGTTGTTTTGATTCATAGTTCTGAGGAAGACTTTTATAGAAAAGCACTAATCTAAGAATAAGTCTGTTCAGCCCATTTTGCAGCCATATGTGAGGTATTTTTGTTGGTTTATTTTTATTGAGTGTTTTTTTTCACTTAGTTGGGTAAGAGGTAATTGCTTTTGGTACAAATTCTGGCAATGGTTCCCATTTACTGCATAAGGAACAGAGATGTATCTTGAATATGTCACATGATAATTTATTTATTTATTTATTTCCAGTTTGATATTTATTTCCAGTTTGATAACCGGGGAGGTCCACTGGGCTCAAAGAGCCCGTTTTCAGTGGAGGCCCGGGGAGAAAAGCTCCAAAATACAAAGATACAAAAAAAAAAATACAATAATATGAATAAAGTGAGATGTAGCAAAAAGAATTAGTGCAAGTGGAATATAGGAGACTTGAGGATAGTTTATACAGAACATGCTTGGTAACAAAGATGGGTGGTGTGAGTAAGAAGAGCAGTAGGAATAAATACCTAGAGTGGAGGAAGGAGAGAGAGGCAGCTGTGTAGTGAAACAAGAGGCAAAAGTATATTAGAAAGAAGAACATACGTGAGAAGAAAAGCAATAGGGGTAATACAAGGGGATGGAGGGTAAAGATAGTAGAAGAGTGTTAGACACAATTTGTAGAATGTTAGACACATTAGTTAGACAGTGTTATATAGGTTTAGATGGAAGAAGTATATACGGGGAGAGAAGTACAGAAAGAAGGTATGTGTAGGATTTACACTATGTACATTAAAGGTGTATAAGTTATGTAAGAGGTATCAAGGGGAAGCTGTTTGGTAATATAGCAAGGTGAAGTATTTAATGAAGAACAGGTCGAAAAAGAGTTTAATAGGATTAGGGGGGCAGAGGGCAATTACATTTCCAATTTTGGGAGAGATGAGAATGGAGCTGGGATTTAAAGAGTTCAAGGTTATTGGTGATTCTTAGTGAGGGGGGAAGAGAGTTCCATTTTTTTGCTAGGGAATAGGATAGCAGACACTGGCCAGCAGGACGTTTTGGTTTGTGAATAACAAGTTGATTTTGTTGTGCAGATCTTAGGGGTCTGTTGAGAGTATAAGAAGGAAGGATGTATATTGGAGCAGGGCATGCAGTAGGTTTAAAGATTATTTTGTGGGCTGTAGTAAGTTAGAGGTAATTGAGGTAGTTGGGAAGCTCTAGCCATTTTAGCATGTGTAAGGAAGAGCAATGATGGGAGTAGTGTTTAGATTTAGTAGCGAATTTGGAGATTTTGTTGTAGCAGATTTCTAGTTTTGAGGAGATGGAGGATGCAAGGTTGGTTAGAAGAGGGGCACCATATAAACGTGATGGTAGTAAGAAGGTAGTGGCAAGGGTTTGCCTGGTAGAGGGAGAAAGGAATTGAGAGTTTCTGTATAGTAACCCAAGTTTTTGATGGGTTTTTTTTTTATATTTAATTGGACATGAATATCGAATTTTTGATGTTCGTCGATAGTAACACCGAGTAGTTTAGCGAAGGGGACAACTTCAATTAGGGAGTTGGTATTACTGGTAATATTGAAAGATAGTTTGTTAAGGTGCATGTTTTTAGAGGGAGAGAAAAGTAGCATTTTGGATTTATTAGCATTAAGGGAGAGGTGGTTATGAGACATCCAGTTCTCAGTGGCTGTAAAGGCAGATTGGGTAATTGCTTGGAGAGCAGGAAGATTAGGAGCAGAGCAGACTAAAGTAGAGTCGTCTGCATACTGTATTATTTTAGTGTTGGGAATGGCTGCATGGAAATCATTAATGAATCTATTGAAAAGCATTGGACCCAGTATTGAACCCTGGGGAACTCCGGTTGGGGTAGGAAGGAAGGTTGAGATACTAGTTTTCCATTTCACAGCCTGGGATCTGTCAGAAAGATAACTCTTAAACCATGTAAGTGAATGCTGATTGAGATTGAGGTTAGACAGATGAGTTAGAAGGCGTGAGTGAGAGACAGTGTCGAAAGCCTTGGAAAGATCTAGAAGGACAGTGGATACAATTTCTTCTGAGTCCCGAGCATGATTTACTATGTCTAAAAATGAGAGGAGAGCGGTTATTGTACTATGGCTGGGGCGGAAGCCATGTTGAGTAGGGGTAAGGAGGGATAAGAACTGAAGAAGGGGGTAGTAGCCTAAAAACAATCTTAAAATAGTACCATTTAAGTTCTACTTTGGGTCCCAAGACATATCCCAACAACAAAAGATTATTGTTGAAAGAAACACCTTCTACCATAAGGATAGCCAAATGTGCACCACTCAACTGCCCAGATTTGCAGGGAGATCCCCGATTTTGACTCAAATTTTAGCTCTGTCCCTCTTAATCCCTGCTAAAACTGGTGACTTTTGAAAAAAATGTGGTGAATTGCATTTAATAAATAATGATAATAATTAGAGTTCTTTTACTTCAGAAGCTATACATTAATTCACAGTATCTTATTCTGTCAATGTCTCAAGTTAACAGTACTAATATTTTAAAAGTGTCTCTATTTGTCCCTGATTATTTGCGGATTTGTCCCTGATTGGTTGACAGTTATGGCTTCACTCATGGATGAGTGTTACAAGAGCTATCTCCGTGTCAAGTCACCATCAACAGACAGAGACCACAAGAGGTACATACATTGCAATTTATGTGCCTTTCATACAGCCAACCCGCAGTCCTGCAAGCAAGGCATCCACCCATCATACCAATGATGTAAGATCTAATTAATAGCCTCTATGTTGGAAGTTTCAACCTGACGAAAGAAGACAGGAGTGACAGTTCACCAACTCATTTTCATGAAGATGGTGAGGGACTTGGCAATGCAGTATCACTCACTCTCCTGCTCCCTGGTGGAAACTGGGGAGCTCCTAGTACGGCCAGACAGCAGGATGAGATACACACACACATCCATGCTTTTGTTAGACATCTGCACACCCTCAACTCTGGGAGACAAAGCAGTTGGGGTGGTTAGTTAAAAAAAACAAAAAAAAAACAAAAACACACACCTACACTTAATACCCTGCATATTAATCAAAAGCAATTACAATCCAAAGTATGCAAAATATCTAACGTATGTATACTGGAAAATCTTAACAGAGTATGATAGCAGATATAATGGTTTTAGTAGTACATGCAATACTGCAAAATGAAGTTGAGATGCACCCATCTCTAGGGTGTAGAGCGGGAGTTTAGACTGAACCCCCAGTGAGCCAGGTTTGAATAGTAGGTCCAGGAGCTGAGAGGAATGAGGGCAAGCAAGGAGGGGTGTATACACAAGTCTTGCATTCTGAGTCACAACTGGCAGATAGGAATCTGTGAGTACAGACACAAGCAGGACTGCATCATTCCCGCCAAGTAACACATCACACTTCAGCCAGGACGGAGATGTGTGAAAGCTCACATCTTCACTAGGCTTGCACTATAGACACTGCAGTATGTTTAACAGTTATTACAGAGAGGGGATTAGAGAAAAACATGAAAAAAAAAAATAAACCATACATGGATGGTGGAGGCTCATTTCTCAGTTCTTACCCTCCCTACCTCCATGCTTTGGCTGGTGGAGCAGATTAGATGGTCAAAACAATGAGTTGGGTTAAAAAAAAAACAGAGCTGACAGGAGAAGTAAAATTATAAATAAATGTATCTTCATGATAAGGAAATAGTGAATAGTCACATGGTAAAAGTCTTGAATGAAAAGACAATAAAAAACCATGAAGGCTTGCTGACCTGGCAATAGGGCAAACTAAGTTACATACTCAGAAATAATTTAAAGGGCAAAAATGTAATCCAAATCAGAACAGTATAAATACGACTGGCAGCTTTTCAGATGCCAAAAAAGGGACATTTCTTACCAAAATGAGATTCTAATATGTCGTTAACCAATACAAAATACTTATTTTCATAGTACTAGCAAAATAATCCCTGTTTTAATGTTTAAGTTATTTGTGATCTTATATCATATTATGGTTTTCAGGATATAATACCATAGTTAGTTCTCTGCAATATTTAAAGCTAAAGTACACAATACTTGTTTTCTCCTAAACTATCAAGACTTGCTCACTTTTCATGTTTTCGGACAGGGACACAACTGCCCTGATTAAGACTGTACTGAGTAAAGAAGGACACATGGTGATCCTAAGCAAAAAATGACAGCACCCTATTGCTCTAGCTTATGAGAGACTGAGACAAGCAAAATACAGGGGTGAGGTTAGGGGATGAAGGAAAATTATGAGTCTGGACTGCAGAGGTGATAATTTTCACAAAGAAATGGCAGCTGCATGGGTATAACGCTGAGAAAAACAGGAAAAAATCTTCCTGAGTCAAAAACAGGAATGAAGAAATGTATTTTGAGGGAAATACTGCTCTGCATTTCTCCAGCAGCACTGAGCTCAGTACCTGGTCAAGATGTACAAGAAAACAGGAGATGCATGACTGAACAGTAAAGGGATCAATTACTGTTTTAGCACATTTGTTAGCTAAGAAGCATCGCTCTGAAAGTATCAACCTTATTTAAACTTAACTACAAATTTACTACAGCTAACAGAAAGCACAGTCTGGTACAGCAGAATAAATCAAGCCTGAAATAAGTGATGCAGAGCTGTAAACAAGTTACTACTGTGTTTAAAATACAGAAATACTGAACAGAACTGTTGGCGAGGGATTCAGCAGTATTATGAGAGGCAAAACACAGGCATGTTAATCTGAGGGAGACCTGGTAATACATATTGTCACACAACAGAAGACAAGCTAATTGTTTAAAACATCCAACCACAAAAAAAGAAAATAGGACACACACACACATGCGTACACACACACACACACACACACACACACACACACACACACACACGCACACACGCACACACGCACACACGCACACACACACACACAGTCTGTATATTCTGAGAGGATGAATCAAACCTCGAGGAAAGTTGCACAGACTGCAGTGAAGAAAACCCTGTAATTAAGCAAATGAAACAAAAAAAAAAACATATATTTTTAAAAGATCTGGATCTAAGTGAAAATTTCATCAAGCTGTATGGGAGAGTAGAGGAAATATTCCTGCAAATATGAGCTGGTTAAAGAAGTGTTCAGAGTGTTTGCAGAAAATTCGTAAGAATGTGTCAGTTATTGCAGAGTAAATGGGCAATATGCTGTATGTAACAGAAATCTACAACAGGTACTCTGTTAACTTAAAGTGCAGGCAGTAAGTTAAGATTTTTGATACAGATGATGAATGCGCCACAGTCAGAGAAAAGTTATCAATGTTTACTTCATTTCTACAGGTCCTGCCTGTTTAAAAGATAAAGTGTCTTAGCTCATTTAGCTCAGACATAAGAGAATATGTTACATACACAAGCCACTGCCCTTCTGCAAATGGGAGAGGCAGAGCTGAAGAGGAATGATCACAGAGGTGAAAAGATGTGTGACAGCTGGAAGAGGGTAAAGCAACACAAACTTAAGAAAGTGTAACATCATGAAGAGGGTCATGTGACCATGTATAAACTTCCAATAATAGATTGCTGATCAAGGAAGGGGCTCAAGAATGTCTGGGAGTGATTTAAGAACTAATGCATTAAGAGTAAATGGTGGGGGGGGGGCTAGCTGCAGCATTTACGTGGCTTTAACTGACCACAGTCTCAATTCAATAGCATCTTAGTAAATTCCTAAACAATCTACTAGAAAAATGAATTCAAGCAATGTACACCATGGCATTGAGGGATGAAGGCCTTGCTACAACCCAGGTGACCCAGGTTCAATTAGAGTCCCAGGTCTCTGAAAGTGCTGGAAGGGAGGAATGACATTTGTCTAAGCTGCTCCCTGAGGGGAGGCTTGGTCCATAGAGAGGACTGACCATAAGACTTAGTAGAATATTACAGGGAAGGGGCAGAGAAAAATAAGGAAGGCCATTAATAACTCCCCATTATAAGCAGTCACCAGCATGACCCCCCCCCCCCAGGACACCCTTAAGATGCACACCGGCCATAGATAGCTCTTTATTGGAGGAAGTCTGGGGTGAAAGGTGGAGCTGTACAACCTGATGATGGACAGAGGCTCTGGGGCCAGCTGGAAAGTATGAAACACAAAGGAGGAGGGAGAGAGAGAAAAACAATTCAAGCAATGCATAGCAAGTAGACAGAATAACAGCAGTACACGCAGCTGCAGATCCAATAACTACAGTGCAGCATCTGCAATCTGCGTAAGTAGAAGTCTATCAAAAGCTGGATTGGCTAAGGGAAAAACTGGTACAGTATAAGGCACAGAAAGAGAAGATGAACATATATCATATTACTATGAACAGTATCAAGCGTCACATGACCCTTGTGTTGCAGCCATCAAATAGTCAAACATAAAATGGAAGACAGTTACATACCTCTATGATAAACTACACAAACATAAACAAATGGACTGTCGCAGGATTGCTTCAGAACTGGAAACAGAACACCACACAACTGAGACTGTTCTTTAATAAAATATAGGAAGTAGTCAAACATAAAATTAATATAAGGTACGTTAATATTTAATGAGTTTTAAAGCCCTTTTTGTTTCAAACTATTTATGCCAAGTATTAAATATGTAGTACATGCATTACCATTAATATCTGAGTATGTTAAATGGTGGGCACTTTGCAATTTCTGATGTGCAAAATACTACTCTAGTAGGAGCCTTCAATCATGCCAAAAAATCTGACTCTGGAAAATCCTTTTTTTTTTTTTTTTGCTGGGCACATACATAGATAAAGTGAAATGTTAGAAACAAAAAAAATCAAAGTACAAGCTGTAAACATTGATGTATGATCTTCTTATTACAACAGATGCAAAAATACCACATCCATGACTAGGAGGGATAGTAAGAGTGTAGGAGATGGTGAGGATCTGTTAAGTCATACTAGAGAGACAGATGCTTTAAATTAACACCTCCAGATTCTTAGGAGACAGACGGACCACATGCCACTAAAAATATTAACAGTGATACTAGAGACAGCAAAGATAAGTCCCAGGTGAGAGTAGGGGCTAGAAGAGGCAAGAACCACAAGAAAAGAATGCTGTTTTTGGAAGAAAGGGAGTAAAATGTATATGGAGAAAGAAGGGGCTGAATCATACCCAAACTAAGGAAAGATGTAGCATGCAAACGTAGAGGGGTACATGACAGTTATAATAGTATTCAAGCCCATTTACAGTGACTGAAGATACTGCTGAAACTTTACCCATAAAAAAATTAAATGAGCAGCCCTGGATGAAGTGAGGGGTAAGCCCCCCATATCCTCCTTGCACACCTTAGTACATATAACAGTCTTCAAGGTTGCACAATCCTGGGAGATGTTTGAAAAGTTAAACAAAACAGAGTTTCACTTAGGGATGAAATCAACAAGTATGTAAACATCATATCAGCTGATCTTAAGAGAGCTCCTTATAGTAGGTGTTAATACTTAGGTACTTCTCACAGGCACAACCTGTTGGATGGCAGATTTTTTTAAAGCTTGAGACTCCATGCTTGCAGGGGCACTTTTCTCTTTGGCTTATTCATGACATCCTCATACTGGGATATGTCATGAATGAACTTCATTGATCATCATTAACCTGTAGATGAGCAAGATTCCACAGCAGTTGGGAGCAGCTGAAGTGAAGAAATAAGGCCCCCAGTTCTCAGGGTCCTCTTAAAAGTCAACCAGTTTTGGCAAGTGTTCAAATATCTTATTTTGAATGTCCAGCTTCAGTATGTTGAACATCTGGGTTTAAGTAGAATTCCTCAGAAGTATCCCAAAATAATCCCAAAAGGCAGAAACAAGAATTCCTACAATGCTGTCATCTCAGAGGAGACACTAGTCCTGATATGGAGATCCATAATACTGTGGCAGTGAAGGTGTACATTGGTAATCAGGTGGACATGACGGATATCTGTAGTGTACAAAGTTCTGACGTAAGCACTGGAAGAAGCCCAAACCCATCTCCATGGAGCAATGCCTCGTAAACATGGGGTTTCTGGTGGTGTAACACGACACATGGGGTAATCACCTATTACACAGTACTTGCTTGGTCATTGCTATGCCCTCTTTACTAGGAATAAAAGACATGTCTATCTACTTACGTTTTTGAAACACATGAAGGTGAAAATGTAATTGCTGCTTATACCCAGGGGTATGCTGGATATGTCTTTCTTTGTTTTAAGCTTCTAAGAGAAATATCAGGAAGGAAATGGAATGATTGAGTGAGAGCTCAGATACCAGGTTCATTCTCAAAAATTAAGGTTCTGGAGAGATACAGTGATGGTGAACCACTAGAAACACTGTGAAAAAGCAACAGCAATCAGCAGTAGAATGTAACAGTGTACAGAATGGGAACTGAACACAAGAAAAAGCATGACGATATTCCCCCTGTAAAAAAGGGTCTTGCGAGACCCCACATACAGTACTGTAAGTAGTTCTGGAGGCCCAAGTGGGACATGGACAGAGCACAGATTGAGAAGGTGGCAAAAAGGCCAGCAGAATACCCACATAGGTAGCTAAGATGGGCTCTATATGAGGAAAGCATAAGGGATTAAGGTTGCACTTCAAGAAAAAAAGGTAAAAGGGGAGACATAATGAGTGCAGAAGAAAAGCACACTGAAATGTGAGAGAATAAGGCTAAAACAGGACAGGGCAGGATTACAAAGGCACAGCTGCCAGTTGATAACTACTGTATCTACATCCCTGATCAAATCTAGTCACAAGACATGAGGACACTCTTCAAAGCAAATGGTCAGAGAGGTGCAACAAGCTCCTGAGATAGGTGGGACAGGCAAAAACCACCTTCCCAAATGACACAGTATAACAGAATGTCTTAAATATCAGAGCAGCAAGAAAAAGCCTGGAGAGATGGAATGCATGCAACTGTCATACCAAGCACAGGGATGCTATCTGTAGATCAGAAGAGTTGTGTCTCTAACAGCTCAGGATTGTTACAACACCAATGAGAGGAGCTTTCGACAGAAGTATCCACTGCACAGTACAGGGCTTCTTATATAAGATGCTGATAAGAACTTTAACAGAAATGTGGTTTCAGTGCAAAGATAGCACTCCATCTACATCTGTCCCTATCACACCTTCAGACTCATAGCAGGCAGCAGAGGAGTACCAATATTTATCAGAAACCATACTACCTCTACAAATATTACACATGATTTTCAAACAGAACTTACTGAAGTCTAAATTACTCTAAAAAAGATAAATTACTACTTCACAGCCAGTTATAGATAATCTTCCATGTCTTCTGATAACCACAAAAAGTTTTATATCTACATATGTGCCAGCTGAATTGCCCACAAATCAAGAATACTTTTATGAAGAGGATTTCAATTATCCAGCTATTAACTGGAAGATATACAGTACTAATAGTAATTATGTCCAAATGTTCCTTGACCTAATAAATGGAACAAACAGCCAACATTCCCACCAGTTTTTGGATCTTTTCTAAACAGACATAATCCAACCACAAAACAGTGGTTTTCCCTGAGAAAATCACAAACACCTCCCTAGCAAATACTCCTGGATTTAAGGATTTTATAAAGTAATCATATTAAAACTCCACAAGAAACTTTCAAACTTCTGTTGTATTTACTCCAACCCCATAAGCTGCAACTTGTACCTCAGAGTTTTACCCACATTTATTAAATGAATAGACAAAGCAGCCCCTAATAGGACTGAATATAATGGGAAATTTAAAAATACAAACCTTGGGGGCCTGCCCAAACAAACAAACTCTACAAAAAGTAAAAAAAAAAACCTACTAAGTGCATACAACAAATTACAATCAGACAAGACAAAGAATTTTGTCACAAAAATCAGTAAAAAGCTGAAGGTCACTAGTAGGAAGGTCAAAACCAAACACAAACTGAAAACAGCAGTTGAAACCAAGGATACAAACCATTCCACATCTATGTCAGAAAAATAAAAAGGAATACAAAATGCTATTAGGCAATCCATAGTGACAATACCCAGTCTGACCCAAAGAATATTGCCAACATACTAGCAGATAAATTCAGTGCTAATTTCACACAAGCTGCAATTACAGAAATTCCACAAGTTTCTAAGTTCCAACCCCCTCCAAGGTTTACCTTGGATTAAGTCATTACTACCCTCTCCCAAGCCAGAAATACAACCTCCATGGACCCCAATAATATTCATAGATTCCTAACTACTTGTGTCAAACACACCCTGTCAGACTCACTCTATCTTTTTCAACCTATGTCTTTCCACTGGGTATCTTCCTGAAGAATAGAAAACAGCCACTGTAGTGCCATTACACAAAGGTAGCACTACCTTTGGCCCCACTAATAATACACTCATTAGCTTACCTTGTCTAATTTGCTAAGCAATGCAACTTATTCAGGCATATTAACTTGGGTACTGAAAACCATACTGCTCGGGACCCTCACCAATTTGGCTTTGTCAAGGGAAGGTCGCATCTACTCAACACAGTAAACGTGTGGTGGATCGTGGTCATGCAATAATCATAGCACATCTCAATTTGGCTAAAACCTTTGACATGATTCCCCATCTGATATTGTCAAAAAACTTAAAGACTTAAGCATAAACCCTTTTTATATAGTGAAGTGGATAGCAAACTGTTTCCCAAACAGAATACATCTAGTTAAAGTAGTTGGGTCTGTACAGGGACTCCACCTATCCAGTGTTTGCTTTGCTGACCTTCAAACTAATAATCAAGACCTATGGCTAACTAAAGTGGCTGATGACTGCAAGCAAGGTGTTGCTTCTCACTTAACTTCCAATACTCCACTGCAGCACAGTCTACACCTTGCAAGTAAGTGCCATAAAGAAAATGGGTTTAAACCAAACGCAAAAAAATGCAGTATTTTTACATTTGGAAAATAAAGATGCTGTATGATTGAGAGAAAAGGCAGGGTCCTTTTCCAGATTTATTCAGTCATCAGTGATCTTGGTATCTTCATCAACAATTCCTTGTCCTTTCCTCATTACATCATGACAACAGTCAGAAAAGCATTCTGTTTGGCATCTCATCTAGATCAGAAATAGTCATCAGCCCTCATTACACCAATTACTTATGACAATGTCCCCTTACATCACACAACTGGAAAGACCCCAGAGGTTTCTAACTAAAATTAGAAACATCATAGGCCTGAAGACCTTTAGCTTCCAAAACATACCCATGTCCCTATTCATATACTTTATGTCTTACAGGCTCCTCCATGGTGACTTATGCTTAGCATTAATGGCCACAAAGAACCCTATTCTCACTAATCTCCAACTTTCACAAAAGTAAAGGTGCAGATACCTGTAGTACAGATTTGTATCGTCATCAACAAATAAGCTGGACATCTTAGTGTTTTTGCTTCTTGGCCTTTTGTCTAAGATCAAATTTAGTATAGAAGCTGAAATAAACTATCTGTTCATATAAAATAAAGTGAAAACCACTGTCATGATTAATTCAAATCTCTTTTTTTTTGTGATTTTTGCCACTGCTGCTTGCTGACCATTAGACCTTCTCTCAGTCTATTAGGACATTTGCTCCCTTCATCAGATTAGAGCTGACTGAGAGGGGTTATCATCCAAGCAGCCATTGGAGGTGGTTTGCAGGTTTTTTTATTTTTCTCTTCTGGCACTAATGTGCCATACTCAGTGAGGTGCCAGGGAAAGGATATGCAAAAGGCTGTCTGCGAAGGATGCCCATCACTTCTGCAAGGGGTGTTACCTACAATCAGTCTACCACTCACCCTACAGCTCAAGCAGTGGTCTCTCTGGTTTCCTCCAGGGAAAGTGCACTGCTCTGTCTATCTCTGCCTGCATGCATACCACTCCCCCAAGGATAGGCAAGTGGGCCATGCTCCTTCAAACCTACCCCTCTATGACTCCTCCAGTGCCAGGGCCACTATTTGAACCCAACCACCTGGGCTACAGTTAGGGCTGCATCACTCTGTGTTACAGAGCCATGGTGCCATTAAGCCAAATGGCAACTGGATGGATGGCCACAAATTCTTCCCAGGTCCATCTTGTGTCACCCTCCTAGATGCACAACGTGCCATATATGAGGTTGAGTGCTGACACGGCTTTGATGGTGTTTGGAATGATATGTCTTGTAGGGTCTACAATTCTAGGACTGCAACTAAATATTGCAGCCACCTGGGACATAAGCTCTACGGTCCACAGCTGATGAAAGTATAAAATCAATGTACACTCGTTAGCTGGTCTCACAACATGCACTTCAAAGTACAATACTGAAAATGTTAAATAACACATAATTGGATCATCATTTGTGCTGTACAATACCAAAACGGTTAAATAACACATAATGACATAATTATCTGAGCTGTACAATACTGAAATGCTTAAGTAACACATAATTACATTACTGTTTGAGCTGTACAATCCTGAAAATGGTTAAATAACACATAATTACATTGTTTGAGCTCTACAACCCAAAATGGTTAAATAACATAATTATGTCATCATCTGAATTATATAATCATGAAATAGTTAAATAACACATAATTACATCATCATCTGAGCTGTATAATCGCAAAACGTACACTAAAAAACTGGTTAAAAAAAGGTTAAACAACACACAGCTACATCATCATCATCATCTGAGCTGTACACAACCTAAATTAAGTAACACATAATTATGTCATCTCAGCTGTATACTACCGAAATGGCTAAATAACACACAATTATGTCATCATCTGAGCTGCCCACAACCGAAATTAAGTAGCAAATAATTATATCATCATCATATGAGCTATACACTATTGATATGGTTAAATAACACACATTTACTTCATTGTCTGCACTGTACATTGCTGGAATGGTTAAATAACATGTAATTACATCATCATCTGAGCTGTACACTACCAAAATGGTTAAATAACACATAATTATGTCATCATCTGAGCTGTACACTACCAAAATTGTTAAAAATATGTAATTATGTCATCATCTGAGCAGTACACTACCAAAATGGTTAACTAACACATAATTACATAATAGTTAACTCACACATAATTGCGTCATCATCTGAGCTGAATACTACCAAAATGGTTAACTAACAGATAATGTCATCATCTGAGCTGTAAGATAAAAAAATGGCTAAATATCACATAATTGCATCATCATCTGAGCTATACAATACCAAAATGGTTAAATAATTAGAAGTTATGTACCTACCATAACGTTCCATGTTAGTTGTCTTCTCTCGCCTTCTTTCTTGCTGGATGGGTTCGGAGCCGATCCTCGGCTCCGAATCGGCACTTGCTAAGCTCGAGAGCTAATTTTACCAGCTCGAGGCAACCCTATATCCCATGATGCAAGGCGGAGATTACTCAGATCTCGTTTGGTAGCTAAAGAAACAGCAGTATTTTCTTCCAACTTAGGAGGAAGAAATAAAAAATACTAAATAACATCATAACCCTCTAGAAAGGATCCACATAATCTAGTGACACTAGGAGTTGAACAGCTAGAAAAAGGTAATAACCTCTTAATAGAAGATGTATAATCTTCTCGGTCTGACCAGGCTAGGGGGAAGGAGGGCAGAACGCAAGAAAGAAGGCGAGAGAAGACAACTAACATGGAACGTTATGGTAGGTACATAACTTCTAAATGTTATTCATAGATTCATAGATTAGTACTAAGCTAACTGCCCTTGCGAGCCATTTTAAGCCTAGCCAATTATCCCTTGTGAGACTCAAACCCTGCACCTTGTGTTTGTAAGGCAAACACCTTAACCATTAGGCCACCCTCCCAACCCCTTGTCAAGTTGTCAATCTCGCCTTCATTCTTGCTGGATGGGACCGCGTCCCTAGCACCTCTATCCTGGGTGGCTCAATGGAACAGACTCTTGAGAACGGTGGAACCAAAATTTGCTCTGTCTCTGGAGACCAAATCTAATTTGTAATGTGAGACAAAGGTATGAGGAGAGGCCCATGTGGCTGCTGCACAAATAGTGTCTATTGGAAGTCTAGCTTGAAAAGCTGTAGATGTAGCTAGAGCTCTGGCAGAATGGGCTTTTGGGTTAGAAACCAACTATTTGCCTCTGAGCTGATAAATGTAAGTGATCACGGAAGACAGCCACCTAGATAAAGTTACCTTAGAAACTGGAAGGCCTTTCCTGTTCTCTGCAGAGGATAGAAAAAGTTGATCAGATTTCCTAAAAATTTTTGTCTTATCCAGATAATATCTCAGCTGATGGTGAACATCGAGATAATGTAACTTTTGTTCAGCTCTATCAGAATAATTCGGGAAAAATACTGGAAGATCAATGGACTGATTTAGGTTAGTCTGAGATGCCACCTTTGGTAAGAAAGATGGATTAGTTCTTAGGGATACCCTATCTTTGTGGAATATTAGATAGAGAGGGCGAACACAGAGAGCATGAAGCTCAGATACTCTCCTGGCAGATGTAATGGCAACTAGAAAAGTGTCTTCCAAGAAAGCAATTTCAAGGAACAGGCAGCTGCAGGTTCGAACGGGGGAAGAATCAAGGATGTTAAAACTAAATTTAGATCCCACTGTGGTGGGGGGTCTCTAATAGGAGGTTTCAATAAAAAGATACCTCGAAGGAATGCCTTGCAAAGTTTATGTGACATAATGTTGTGGTCCCAAAAGCCTATATGAAAATTTGAAATGGCTGCCAGTTGAACTTTCACTGTGGAAGAAGAGGATCCTGAATTAAAAATGTCATCTAGGAAGTCCAACACGGAATGAATTGGAGCAGTATAGGGATCTATGTTCCTAGCTTTTGCCCAGAAAGAGAAACGTCGCCATTTAGTAGTGTAGATCTTTCTGGTAGAAGATTTTAGGGAAGCTACTATGATATCCCGTACAGGATTAGAAATCATAGGAAGCCTGGCTAAGGATGGAAGTGGAGCAACCAAGCAGTGAGGTTGAGAGAAGGTATGGATTGGTGCAGTTGACCCGAATGGTGGGTCAGAAGATCTGGAACCGGGTCCAGATGCCATGGCTGTACCAAGAGGTAATGATGTAGGAACGGAAACCAAATCTGTCGAGGCCAATAAGGGGCAATGAGAATCAACTTGGCTCTCAAGGCGGTTGCTTTCTGAATTAGCTGAGGTATCAGCGGAAAAGGAAGAAAAGCATAAAGAAGTCCCTGGGGCCAATCTTGGGTTAGAGTGTCTCTGGGGGGATGGCCTGGAAGGGGGAAGAGAGAGAAGAAGTCTGGGCATTTGCTGTTTTGAGGTGTAGCGAAAAGGTCGCAGCAAGGAAGGCCCCACTTCTGAAAAATCTCTTCCGTCACTGACTGTTTGAGAGACCACTCGTGAGGCATGAGAATAGCTCTGCTCAATCTGTCCGCTATGATGTTGGATTTCCCGGGGATGTGCATTGCTATCAGAAACCGGTGAGAGGAGATTGCCCATTGCCAAAGTCTGAGAGCCTCTCGGCACAGTGGATAGGACTTGGTTCCGCCCAGTTTGTTTATGTACCACACTACGGACATATTGTCCGTTTGGACTGCAATAGTTTCCAGGGGAAGAAAGTCGTTGAGGGCTTGCAACGTTAAAAGCACTGCTCTCATCTCCAGAACATTTATGTGCAGATGGTACTCGAAAGGTTGCCAAGTGCCATGGACCATTCTGCCCTGATAATGCCCCCCCCACCCAATCAGGGAGGCGTCCGATGTAACTGTGGCAACCGGGGCAAGAGGAACAAATGGTCTGCCTTGATGGATTTGAGGGGACGATATCCACCAAGTCAGATGTCTTTTGCAAGTTGGAGTTACTATGATCTCGTGACGCATGGGAAGTTGTTGAAAGGACCATTGGGTGAATAGCATCCATTGTAGCAGCCGCATGTAAAAGCGGGCGAGGGGAAGAAGTGTTATGGCGGCTGCCATAAGACCCAGTACTTTCAGAGCAAATCTGGCCTGAATTTTGTTGCTGAATAGAATCACTTGGACGTGTCTTTGAATGTCCAAGATCCTTTGGTCTGTCAACCTTGCAGAAAGTTGCGGTGTCCAAATTTGCCTATAAAAGTAATATATTGACAAGGCGACAAGGCAGATTTTTCGAAATTTATAAAAATTCCTAGCCCTCTGCAAGTGTGAATGGTGTAATTTCTGGCTTGGAGAAGCTGATGCCTGGTGGTGGCAGTGAGAAGCCAGTCGTCTAGATATGGAAACACCTGGAATCCTTGACGTCTCAGGTGAGCCGTAACCACTGCCATGCATTTGGTGAACACTCTGGGGGCTGTAGTGAGTCCAAAGGGCAGGGCTCTGAATTGGAAGTGACTGGTCCCCAGCCGAAAGCGGAGAAATCTTCTGGAGCGTCTGTGAATTTTTATGTGATAGTACGCATCCTGAAGATCTATCGAGCACATCCAATTGTCCTTGCCCAGAAAGGGCAGAATGGACTGAAGCGTGACCATCCAGAATCTTGATTTCTTTACAAACTTGTTGAGTTTGCTCAGATCTAATATTGGTCTCTAGTCCCCTGTCTTTTTTGGAACTAAAAAGAACCTTGAGTAGATTCCGGATCCTATTTGGTCCGCCTGGACTGGCTGGATGGCTCTTTTTACTAGCAGTTTTGATATTTCTAGTACTGCTAGTTCCCTTAGACTGGGTGGAACGTCTGGAAGGGTTCCCTATTGTTGAATTGGGGTTTGAATAAAGGGAATTTTGTAACCCTCGGATATAATTGACTGTACCCATTTGTCTTGAGAAAGGGAAAGCCAGGCTATTGGGTACAGCGATAATTTTCCCCCGACTGCCTCTGAAGGCGGACAATCGGGCAACATCTCAGGGATGCTGGAAGGGTTTATCAGAAAGAGGCTCTCTGCTACCCTGATTCTGCGGACCCCCTCTGCCCCTAGGGTGGCATCTATTATTGTTACCCCCTCTGCCTCTGGGGGTAAACTGACTTCGTGCATCAGTCGTGACTCCTTGAGATTTGCAAAACCACATTTTCCCTCCCTTCTGTCCTTTGGGGTAAGGTCTAGAAGGGGTGGAGAAACGGACTCCTATGGCAGAAAGAGTCTTGCCATCTTATTCGCATCTAGTCAAAGTGTCTTTCACTTGAGGACCAAACAAGGTCGAGCCATCAAAAGGGGAGTTTGTGAAAGACGCCTTGAAGGGGTCTGCAAAATTACAAAGCCGCATCCAGGACTGACGCCTTAAAGCCACTCCTGTGCCTGCGGCCCTACTCGCTCCATCGGCTGCATAAGAAATGAGCCGCATGGAGGAGTTAGCAATGGAGTTAAGGATTCCTAGCTGTGAGCTAATCTTATCCTGAGACCCAGCAGCTGACGGATCCTGTAAAACTTCTCCCAACTCTTTAAGAACATCTCTTTGAAGGCAGGTGAAGTGGCATAAGTAGTTCAGCGATCTCATGGCAAAAGTCGCTGAAGAAAAAATCTGCTTACCGTACCTGTCCATAGTCCTAGAATCCTTATTAGGAGGATGAACAGGTACTGAAGGATCAGCTAATTCCTTCTTGGTGGCAGCAGCCACCACCATGGCATCAACTGGGACACCTTTTGTTAAGTATTGTCTATCTTGTGGGGCTGTAATAAATTTTGAAGGTCTCCTGGGGGTAGGTTCCACCGAATCCGGAGCCATCCACGCCTTCTGAGCCACTACTTCCATGAGAGGGTCGAAAGGAGGAGACACCCAGGAGGTGGAGGGTCGAGATCCGAACGCCTCCAGGTATACTGACTTGTCCTCGGAGGGATTAAGGGAGGGCCAGTTCCCCCTCTTTTTAAGGATTTCAAGGATGTCTGAAAATGAGACATCCTCAGAGGAGGACCTTGGGGACCCCTCCGACTAATCCAAGTCAGTATCTGATGTAGTAGACTCAGGGGAGTCTAAATGTTTCCTCTTACATGTCCTCTTACGGGGGGGTTCTCCTGATGGATCAGGAGAAGCCTCGGAAGAGGAAGATATTCCAAATGGGGAAACCTGAGGCATTGGATCTCTGGGTCCGGGAGCAAGAGAGTGGGAAGAGATGTCAGCAGGCACTGTAGTGGGAGGAGCTGATGGAACTGTCCGTTGACTAAGCCCAGAGGCTAGTACACTCCTCATCACCTTGAAGGCTCCCCCATCAGAGAGACCAGAAGGTTCCCGCTCCGAAGAGATAGGAACCCCAGGCCTCACTGAGAGGGAAGGCTCCGAGTCAGATGTCGGGGCCGAGCTCACCAACGCCGAAGCTCCGAGAGGGAGAACGGGGTCGGACAAGGGTCCAATGCCACTCGCCCCCTCGGAGCCGACGAGAGAGACTAGACGCCCGGATCCCTCCAATGAAGGTCTCAAGGAGGAAATCAGAGCTGAGGACGACGGAGCCGAAAGGGGTGGTATCGGCTCCAAAGTCACAACGGTACCGGTTCCGAGGACCTCCGGCTCCGAGCTCTGTAAGAGAGTCAAAGGAGGAATGTTCGGTGGATGTGATATAGCTACCGTCTGTTGAGATGGGCTATGGAGTATTTGGGCCAATGCCTGAGACTTTAATAGTCTACTCACCACTCTCTCAAGGTCGTGATCAGATAGCCTGGATGACCGAGAAGATCGGCTCCGATGGCTCTGCTCCGAGAGCAAGGGTGATCTCGGAGCCGAATGAATAGATTCCACAGAAGGGGATCGAGATCTCTTTTTCGAGATCAATGGAGCCATCGGAGCCGAAGATACGTCGGCTCCAACCGGAGCCGACACTGAGTGTCTAGACTTGACAGTATCGGTGCCGGATGGAGCCGATACTGATACTGGTATAGAAAGATCGGCTCCAGCCGGAGCCGATCTCGAACCTGGTGAGGAAGAACCTGAAGCCGACGGCTTGGAAGCCTGAGCCGAAGGCTTAACAGGTTTTGAGGGCTTCCCCGGTGCCGACTTAGTCGGGGAGCTCTCGGGTTTTAATAAGCCCCTTAAAATGAGCTTATTTTTTCGTTCCTGCAGGACTCTTGGGCTGAAAGCATGACAGATAGCACAAGAGTCCTGCAGGTGCGAAGGTCCCAGGCAATAAACACAAGAAGTGTGACCGTCTGTCAGAGACATCTTCTGACAGCACGAGTCACACTTCTTGAAGCCGGAGACCTTAGTGTCCTTCGACATAACTGTGTCGATGAAACACTGGAAACACACTCGCACACAAAACACACTCAGTCCAACAATTTAATTAAATTAAATTAAACTAACAGGGATAACAGGCAGTCACACACAAAAAATTCCCTGACAGGAAAAAATTTAGGGAGGGGAAGGCCTAAGGCCTAACTAGGGGTAAGGGAATATTTACTTAAAGAAGGGAACACTGACAGGAATAGGGTTAACGTGAGTCGGTAATTAACAAAAAATAATATTTATATGTAAAAAGTTAAAGGGGGTAGACAAAAGTCTCTGAAAAGTTCACTTACCTAGAGCTGGTAAAAGAAGGCACCTCATTAGCAAAGCGGCAAACGAGATCTGGGTAATCTCCGCCTTGTATCATGGGATATAGGGTTGCCTCGAGCTGGTAAAATTAGCTCTCGAGCTTAGCAAGTGCCGAGTCGGAGCCGAGGATCGGCTCCGAACCCATCCAGCAAGAATGAAGGCGAGATTGACAACTTAACATCATATAATTACATCATAATACGATTAGGGGACCCTCTTCCTTGATGGGTCTTATGAATGGATTTGTTCTTTCCCCATGTCATTGTTTGGCACTTTCTGGTTGACTTACTTTCAGGATAAGCTCTCTTGGTGCCAGCACATGCTGTGACATCACCTCAAAACTATATAAATACTTCTAACACATAAGCATGTTGATACGTTTCCAACAACAGCAAACAAACTTCTGGACTTCAAAAAATAACTATACATAATTGATACCATTTCTGCTAGCAAATAACATACCCACAGGGAACTCCAACAACTAAAGACTGTTTCTCAATACACAGAAGGATGATACAAGGTTATCTGTAAACAACCAAAGAAGGCATCTTTATAGATCAACAGATAAAATTAAAGGCCATCTTTTATATCTAACATAAAACATCACCATCCTTGATGAGGCTAGTCATTGGACTGAATCTCCTGAACTAAGCCACTAGGGGGAGAAGGAGCTAGAAGTCAAACCAAGGCAAAGAAAACTGATTCCTGAATATCAAAGGAAACATAGTAATATATGTAAATGTGTGTATGGGGTACATTTTCTTTCCTGTATAAGCTGAGGTTTTCATTAGGTACACCAGCTTCTTCCCACATCCCAAAGTTGTGACATCAAGTAAACTGGTGATCTTCTAAATAGCCATAGGTGTGTATGTGTGTGGATGGGTGCATGTGTCTCCAGTAATGGTCTGATGTTCCACTAAGAACTCATTCTCTGCCTTCTGTTCATAGTTTGCTGTGATAGGTTTAATCTTCACAAAACCTTGAACTGTATAAATTAGGTATCAGAGAATGAATAAATGAATGAATGTATATAACAAGTATCTGAGGAATCTATGTCCCATTATGTCAAAAGAACAGCTTACACAGGAGTTGTTTCTAATATGCTTGGTGAGAGACTTGTTTTATTCAGTCAGGGGCTTGTAAAAGATATCCATATTTTTGGTGAGCAAATCAGAACAGTTAGGAAGACTCCTGGACTCCAAAATAGCACTCTTGGTGATCTGCTCAAATTTAGTTGGGGTGACCAATGGTTTCCTTGTGTTTTTACATAGAGTTGGGCATTTCTAAGGTGAGGGGAGAGAAGCCCAAGGCCAGCCCAAATTGGAGCTTATAACCTTCAAGGTCTTTCCTGCCACTGTACCCACTAATATAGCATTCTGCAGTGTTTGCAGTTGTAAAGCCAGACCATTCAAATGCTTTCTCAGTTTTTTTGAAAGTGTTTATTTACAGGGGCAAAGGAAAGCTACTTTCTTTCAACAAAATACAGGAATTAACCGAAACAAAAATCCAGCCCATTCACAACAGTCTTTCTAGAGGTCAGTTGTAATATTTCTTCATACAGGGTTTTTCACAGCAAAACAAAATTTACAGTTACCAGAGCTTTCAACAGGCTTTATCACACAAGTAAGGGTAAGTCTTACTTGTTTCTCAGTAGCTTCTTTCTCTGATTGAACTTTATGGACACCTTCCAGAAAGCTTGCTGTTGCTCCCTGGAGACTCCTCTTTAGTACTCTTTGGTACCCTCTCTTTACCCTGAGGTCAGGGATCACATTTTGTCCATTGTTAGTCGTCACTGTCTACCTTTAGCTGCACCTGCTCCTCACTGTTTTCTATAAAGACTTTTCACTTTCAGTTCCGGCCCAGTGGCTCAGAAAGATAACGCCTTTACTGCAAACCAGATGGCCTGTGTTTGACTAGTGTCATAGGCACTGCTTGAGACCTAGTGGAGGAGGATTGGAGTGAGCAGCCCATGTCGGTTCATACAGCTGGGGGGGGTGAGAGGTAGCCTAGGCTCACTGCAGATGCAGCATTAAGAGCCCTTTTCTACTAGTGGTATACCGCTTGTTCAGGAAGCTGCACTTATGCAGAAAGATGCATACCCTCCTGAAGGCAGCAGCTGCAGAGCTTGCAATGGTGCCACAGGGTGGTGGGAGTTAGGACATATTCACCAGCTATGGGATGGTGCTGGACCAGTGCCCTTGATCATCTCACTCATCTTGGAAATGAGTTGGGCAGAGCATGGTGGGGGCTAAGGCAGATCAAGTAAACCCACTGAACAAGGATGGGAGCTGGTAGCAGCTGATGGCCACTCTGATGATAGGAGGTACTGCCAGCCATGCCAGGAGAAGTATAAAATATGCCAGCACAGCTAGCTGGAATTTCATAAAGAATTATATGTTATTTATGTATCAAAACTGGTTTGTACAGATGCTAGATTAAAATGTATTTTAAAGTTGCTTGTGTTAAAATGTGTCAACAGTGTTTCCTCTGGACAGAAAATAAATGTATATGCAGTATTTTAACTGTTTAAATGTATACAT
The DNA here is from genome assembly GCF_019279795.1 of Protopterus annectens. NCBI lineage: Eukaryota > Metazoa > Chordata > Ceratodontiformes > Protopteridae > Protopterus > Protopterus annectens. The sequence continues at coordinate 384,080,551 of NC_056725.1, forward strand.
TGTAACAGCATATACTGGAAGAGAAGAGGTTAATCTACCTGACTTTGAAAAAAATATTCTTGAAATTAAATTGCTTTATGGGTTAAGCCATAAAGATGTCATCCCACAGTTTTGAAGGGAGCCAGAGACACAATGTCTGTGCTAGAGAATAGCTTGTAGCTTCTGTAGAAAGAGTGGAATGGTTTTAATTTTTTATGGCTTCCAGATGCTGGAAAAGATCTTAGAAAAGCTCCAGATATGTATAGTAGCACATAGGTGCTAAACCCTAGCAGCTTCTAGTGTTGGTAATATTGTGAGAACCAGATGTATGTGATGTCATTCTATACAGAAATAATGTTTTAATATTACAGGAGACTGCAGTCTCAGGGACAGCCTGTTCTTGAAAACCTGACTAGAAAGATCCTCACCCACATCATCTTGCCTTGCGGTAGTAAAGTAACTTAATTAGGGAACAATAATTATTTTAGTCAATCAGGAATAGATAGTGAGATTAGCTAAATACTCTTTTTTTTTCTGCATCTGTGTGAAACCTTCCATTGGTGTTATTTTTAATATTTCCTGTCGCTGAAACTCTGGTGTTTACTGTAAACAGATATTTAGTATTTTCATGTTCTTTTATTATTTATTATTAATATATATTTAAACTGTTCATTGTGTTGTGTCCTTTGTAGAAAATATATAAGCTTTGAGAATATTTACATATATTTATTTGGTGATAACTGTGGCCACTCCTAGTGCCTTGCTGTTTGGTCAGTTTTGTCATTTGTATTAATATTAATATTAAGCAGGTATTCTGTGTCAGCCTTTCCCAGGTGTGTGTGTGTGTGTGTGTGTGTGTGTGTGTGTGTGTGTGTATGTGTGTGAAAATTAAACCTCAAAGAATGTGTGTGCGTCAGCTACCTAGAGCAGGGACACGCAGCACTGGTTTCACAGAGAGGGTGCTGGTGGACTTGGTTTGGACACCCGGCTGAGTCTCTAACCCTACAGCTGTGTCACTGGGGAGTCTTATTGGGGACCTGGAGGGAGAAAGTGTTCCCTGTGTGCTCTTAAGAGAAATTGTGCTTGATGCAGAGAAGACTGCATCTGGAAATACTGAGTGTATCCATTTTTATTTCAAGTGAACATCCTTCTCCAGTGTCAGTGTTGAGGATTCAAGCTCCTTGATTATTGGCCTAGAGTGGGGATGTGACAGCCAGCAGCAAGGAAGTAAATAAAAACAGACTTGCCACTTTCAGGCTTGCCTGGCAGCTCTTTATTTCTTTCCATCATAATATGCTCTAAGGAAACGACAAGTACAGCCCCACAATGAGAGTGTGTGTTCCGGACTCAGCAGTCACTATGTCACAATACACACACACACACACACACACACACACACACACACACACACACACACACACGCATTAGGTTAAGTAATGATATTGCCTTTGGTTGCTGCTAATAAAATACTTAGTCTTATATTATATTGCAGCTCCCCCAAACAACAGTAACAGGCTGATGTTAAAGAATATAAACAGATAGGCATCCATATCTCTCCCCTATGTGTCACTAAGGTTTTATCAGATAAAATGGTCTTAATAATCTTAAAAGCTACACATTAACAGAGTACTGCTCCTAGTATTAATATAACTACAGTCAATCAGTTTAATCTGTTATGAGCAGATAAAGCAAAAGAAATGCTGCAAAGCTCCATACTTTTAGTATAATACAAAGAAGCAAGATGCAGTTAAAGCCAAAGGGCACAGTATGCACAGTTATTAAGAACACCTTACTCAAGCAACATGTTTTGTTATGAACTGCTACTTTTTACAATATGAAATAAAAAGTTATTGTTAATTAAAAATTGCATTTGATTTTGGTTTGTGCAACATGTATGGTAAACAGAAATATCATCATCTTAACTGCTTGACTGAACAGTGGTCACATAAGTTGTACTGGATCTAGCACATTTGCAATAACTGAATATTTTGGGTAAAACACTTATTTTGATATTTTTAAGATATAATGTGTCAAGTAGGAACCACAAAATTAAAAAATAAGTGTCAGTATGGCCTCTATCTACAGACAATGGCATGTGGATTAGCTCTGTACTAAAACCTTGTACTATTAAAAGAGAGAGTGAGAGTATGTGGTGTGTGTGTGTGTGTGTGTGTGTGTGTGTGTGTGTGTGAGAGAGAGAGAGACAGAGAGACTCTACTGCCACCTATCGGCCAAATGTCATTGTGATACACTTAAACATTCTACAAAAATAAAGAATGCCCTTTATAAAAATGACAGTAAAATATCAACAAAAGGGTGCAAGTCCCAGTTGGTGCTCACCTTGAATTTAATTTTGGGGCTTAATGTTTGGAAATAATCCCCTTTTTCATACTTATGTGCAACACCTTGTTAATGCAGATCTCAGCAGTCCAAAAACAACTAAATGCACAAGAGCTGAGCAAATAATCTACCATTGCTTAGTACTGTGCTTTAATAAATAAATAAAACACACTGAAACCGATGCATCCAATTCTTCTCCAGCATTCTGGCTTTACTTATCTTATATACTTCGTCCAAAGACTTCATAAAAGAGCTGGAGTCTTTGGAAGAAAGCAATGATGTGACCACTTAGTTTTTAAGAATAAAAATAACAACTGACAATCAGTCAAATATGTTTATTGATTTGACTCTACATGTGCTTATAAATGCAACAACGACATAGCCAGTGAGAAAATTCTATTCATGTTTCATACTGTTTTTTTTGCTGCTGTTTACTGAATATATATCACCAAAAATATTTTCTTGATGTTACTTCTAATGTAGAAATCACAAACTTTCAGTATACAAAAACAATTTTATAAAAAAAGTGTAGTATTATGCAAGCAAACTTCTTCTAAAAGTACCGTGTAGCAAGTCAGGATTTCTACAAGTGAATTTCAAATTAAATAATACCCATATTAAACAGTCAAAGTGTCTGATATTTTCTCATTGAGCATACAGGAAATGCCTGTTTCTAATGTTGAATAATGGTGTTGAATTAGTAAAGTAGCTATGCATCTTACACTTAATCTTGTTTTCAGTGTTTAGTGTGTTTGTGTGTGCATATGCGTGTATACACACATGTATATACGGATCTACTGCACTTACTTGAAAGCCCACATCACCTACTTTCACTTTACCGAGATAAATACACCGACAAACCAGAAGACCGACATCTGAAACACCAACTTCCGACTTGAGGTAAGTAACCACTTGGCCATCCCAAAAAAAAACAAATGTAAACCCACCCATGTGGGGGGCTTCAACCCCATACCCACCTATGTGGGGGGCTTTGCCCCCCCCCCCCCTAACTAAATATACCAACTTCGAGATCACAGTACCATGGAGGTAAGTGGCAAAGTTCAACAGGATGGCCAAGAGGTTACTTACCTCGAGTGGAATGTCAGTATTCCGGATTTCAATCTTCTGGTTTGTCGGTGTATTCATCTCAGTAAAGCGAAAGTTGGTGATGATGGCATTCGGGTAAGTGAAGTAGACCCATATACAGAGAAAGAGAGAGACAGTCATACACATATAGGACTACTTACCTTAAAATGTAGAATGGCAGCTTATCAGATTTGCCACTACAAGTTTTTCAGTGAACTTCTGAACAGCTGTACAAAAGCAAAATAACTTAGGCACTGGACAACAGTATCAAAAGTCATATGTCATGCCATACCCTTTATGCCTTTGTCTGTAACAAGTTTGACCTTATTTACACAATTTCATTTAGAACACTTGTGTTAACTAAATAAACCTTTGTCATACAACCGCAAACAAATGACCTATCTGTCAGGAACTAAAATAAAAATAAAAAGAACTTTCATGGATAAAGCTGGGCCTAACGTACTTCAGCCAAAGTATGTTTAGTAGAGAAAAAACAGACAAGGGATTACTAAAAGGTTTTCTAAATTAAATATACCAAATGGGATTGTCCAGACCAAGCTTTCATTTAGAACCATGTCATGTTGTCAGCCTGTGAAGACCCTCCACTGGACCAGTATTCAAGAAGCCTCAATCCTCACTACTGGCAACAGTGGGGGGACGTTCACTGAGAGGATGACAAGTACACAGACAGTATTTCCACACACAGCTCTCTGCATCAAATGCAATTTCCCTTAAGAGCACACATAAACCACAGTCAGTCCAGGGCTGGTTTCTCCCTCTTCCTCCAGATCCCCAGTAAGACTCCCCACTGACATAGCTATTGAGTTGAGGTCCCAGCTGAGTGACCAAGCCAAGACCTTCAGAACCCTTTCTGTCTAACCGGTGCTTCATGTACCTGCCCAAGTAGGTGACACACACACTACTTGAGGTTTGATACACACACACACACACACACACACACACACACACACACACGCACTCACGCACGCGCGCACACACACACACACACACACACGCACACACACACACACACACACACACGCACACACACGCACGCACACACACACACGCACATACACACACCTGGGAAAGGCTGGCACAGGTTTACCAGCTATGCCCCTTCTGCCCAGACTATAAGGTAGTTTCCACTGCCACCAGTCACTCCTTATCAGCTACTTTAAGGCTGTTAACAAAGGGTGTCCAACTTTACTGTGTAATATTAATATTAATACAAATGGTAGTTTGACTAAGAGCAAGGCTATTAGGAGTAGCCCACACAGTGGCACCAAATAAATATGCAAATACCCTCAAAACTTAAATATCTCTACACAGATCAGCCACAATGAAAGATTTAAATATACTTAATAATAAATAATAAAAGAACAAGACAATACTAAATATACATTCCCAGTGACATCAGAGTTCAAAACCACAGGAAATATTTAAAATAACATTGCATTACAGGCTCACACAATTAAAGAAAAACATCTAAACTAAACGTCACTATATTCCTGACTGAAACTAAGAGAATTATACTATTCCCTAGTAACTTACTTAATCAGAGCAAGGCAGATGTGGTGAGTGGATCTTGTTGTTGTCAGGTCCAAAACATAATTTAGAATGCTCTGTCTCACTAAGAGACTTCTCAAATGAATATCTAAAATATTATTGCTGGGATAGTTTGCAGGAATGACATCATTTCTGGTCATCTGACTTCTAGACAGCAGGCCAAAACCCCCATTGCTAGAAGCTGGCAGCATTTAGCATCTACCTGTAAAAATATACAGACAAGGGCTTTTGCTCAGATCTTTGGCAGATGCTGGAAGTCATAAAACAATTGCATTTCTTCGTGCTTCAAAAGTAGCAATTTGTTCACTCCAACGACAGTACAAAAAGCTTCCTAGTACAGATTTTGTGTCTCTAGCTGTTTTGAAAACTTGAGAGAGAGCCTCTTTATTGTGTAGCCTATAAAGTAATTTAATTTCAGATATTTTTTTCTAAAGTTTGCTGATTATCCTTACAGTTTCTGCTGTTAAGCATATACATTTAAACAGTTACAATAGTGCAGGTACATTTCTGTTCTCTTCCAGTAGGGCACACTGTGGTTACAGTTCAAACACAGCACTCTACAAATACCTTTTCAACACAAACTTTTGAACAAAGCAGTTTGATATACATGACATACAGTTCTAATACATTTATAACAAAAGCATCTTGTATAAATCATTTCGATATTCAACAACGACATATAATTATTTACAACATTCCAGCTAGCTGTGTTGGCAGTATCTCCTTTTGTCACACAGCCTATGATTAGACTCTATACCATCTGATTTCTTAAGCCAATAAAACTAAAATGTTATAAATAAGTTTAAGTAAAAATATCCATGTTGTTGCATTATGCATTTTTCAGGATGCAAGAACTGACCATGTCTTTATAATTTATCAAATTGTATATATATATATATATATATATATATATACTGTTCTTAACTGCTCTAGCAGTCATTTTACTCAAATAAGGAGCAGTCATTTTACTCAAATAAGGAGTCAGGTTCATTATTCAAGAATTGACACCACACTGATTATATTTCTAAACTCTTTACAAATTAACATGTTAACACTAAATACATTTGCAGATAGTGTGGCTCTCAAATGCCGCTACTGTTTTGTCAGTTGCGTTATTAAAACTGACAGTTATTAAAATGTAAGAAAAATCAATATTCAATAAATTATTTTATTTCTGGCAAGCTGCTATGTCATTTGATAATGCTTACATCTGTTTGTTAGTACAAAGGAATGCTTTCACTATTAAACATATAATACACTTTTTTATTCATATTTAGGTTTATCTATGTTCAGTTAACATCCTGCCTGTATCTTATTTGCTGGTAGGTTTTCCTGAATTTAATTATATTCCTCACAGTAAAGTAGCTAATTATTGCATTAGCCTGTTAGGTCAGGTATTATATGTGACAGGTCAAAAACTAAAGGTATTTACAACAAAACTTGATGATTCATAACAAGGCAACTTTGGCATCACCTACTTAGCTATGTTGCAGGTAACCTTGGATTCATATAGAGTATCTCGTAAACAACAAATGATATCAGTACTGTCTGGAGTGCCATGTATCTTTTTTTAAGCTTCAAAATTACAAACCAACTCCTTCACAGTGAAAAGACTAGTGAATCTTAATGAAGACAACTGGGTTAAGCAAGAAAGTCAGCAGAAGTGTATTAGAAGTTAGTGTTGTCTGGCAAATCTAACAGAAATTTTCCACTAGGTTACTCAGATGACTGGCAATGCACTCACAACAGATGCGTTATTACTGGATATTCAGAACATTTCTGATAGTTCTATGACCGAACAGTTAGTAAACTGAATAACCTACAGGCTAAGGACATACACAGATGTGAAGACATTTGCTGGGACAAGAAAGAAAAGATGGAAACTCTGCTGTTGAATAATGGCTATAGGAAGTCACAACAGTATTCCCAAATGGGATAACTAAGATATTTAGAAACAGCGCGCAGCTTATCAGAGTTAAGAAAACAATACAAGTTAATATACTGCGCTGAGGCTCTGTGCTTTAAGCATCTCCAAAGAAATGTCTAAAAGCCAGCACAGCAGTCTGTTTCCTTCCATCTGCAGGATTGTTGTATTCCCTTCTTTCTTCACAAATGTCAAGAGTATTGAGTCACAAATGGCTTTCAAAGACAATCTGCCTTCAGCAAGAAGTTGGCTGAAAAGCAAATATGGACCTTGATTAATGTGTACAAAAGTTCAGCACTGACTGCTGGAACTTTAACAAAAACATTGTTTTTTAAATGCATTCCTTTGATAACTTTACATAACAACAAAAAATTGCTAGGCAATATGAGTTATATGTGTATATCTCTTTGGGTTACTACAAGTGTTCAGATATGTTAAGTTAAGCTCTGTTGCTGAGGTCAGTAAGAATGTGACCCCCTCCCTGTTGCAAGTACTGTTTGTGGATAGCTATATATTCAGTATTCTCTCTTCCAAACAGCATTACTTTAACTGTCCTGGACATTGAGTGCAGATTACATTACAGCAACAAAACCTTCATTAACTTCTTCAATCTAAACTGCCACAAAACAACAAAAAAAAGAGAGAGAGAGAAAAAAAAAACACCCACATGCTCGGGCTTGGACACACACACACACACACACACACACACACACACACACACATGCGCGCACACACACACATACACACATACACACACACACATACAGCTCTTTAATGTCTTTCTTTAAAAAGGTATGGAATAATAGTTTCTACTGGAATTGCAAGAAAAGTCTTGTACATATTCACTGAAACTATTCAGGCACATAAATGTGGAAACACTGTGAACAATGCAAAACAAGTTTCAGTTATATTTGACTTCAACATTCCTGAGTTCCATCACCTCATAAGTAAATACATTACAGGCTTTCTTTGGCTTCAGTATAAATGAAAATTTGCCATATCTGGTTTAGAAACAGCACTGCAAAGTTTGCAAAACCTAGCTGTAAGGATATTGAAACAGCTCATCAAAGGCTGTACAGAAAGTGTCTTGAGAAAAGGATATGACAGACTGTATTAATATTTGCATTAACTGCCGCTGACAACAGCTTTCTGGGAAACAATTCAAATGATCTAATCTTTCACATGAAAGCTTTTTTCAAATAACAATCAGCTAATAAAGCGATAATTCAGTGCAAAATGTCCGAAATCCTCATGTAGATATTTATTTCCTCTCCCAGGGGTAATTATAATGAGGGGCCTGGGAGAACAACCACTCCATTATCCTCTAATCCCCCAAATTTACACATCCCTTAAAGGACAATGAGCCCAAAGTGGTTTTATTCCTACACGTAGCTCTGAAACTTTCAAAAGTTAAATATTACACTGGCTTTCAGGAAATTATAGCTTGATTTTGTTTATGCTTGCTGCTTAATCAGTATTTAGTGCATTAGAGGAAAGTCAATTTAGTTGGTGTACAGGATTAATGCTCCTTTGATTAGCAGCTGAGCTGACCACTGGAGATGGTGGGTTGTACAGGAGAAGTAACACAGCATCACCAAGTCTCCTCATTTCAGGGTGAGGTTGTGGAGGAGCATGCCTGGGGTGTAGGGTCTTCAGAGCTAACCAGAGACCACACAGAAGGGCAATGTAGTCCTAAGGGGGTATATCATTTGCAGTCTTCAGAGCTGACCAGAGACCACACAGAAGGGCAATGTAGTCCTAACGGGGTATATCATTTGCAGAAGTGACACACTCTCACTGATGTCACTGCACAACAAACCCTGGATTGTGGTACTTACTAGGAATGAATCATAGCATAGGGGTAAGAAAAGAAAAGAAACCTTAATGAATAATGGCTCTTTTTAGTCAGTTCCTACCTCCAGTGAAGGAAACTGAGGGAAGGGCTGATATTCACAAGGCAGTGGGACAGAAAAAAAAAAAAAGAAATACAAAAACACTCAAAGCAGTTACACTGCACAAAACAAAAGATTAAAAAAATTGTAGCTTGGTTCATATCTTACCTTTCCTCCTGCCACCATAGAAAGTGCTAACTGATACCATAAGTGAAATTCATCAAATGTAAACTTTGTCGCTCTCTCTAAGCACTGAAAAACAAGTAGTTTCAGAATAAACGTATTACATGAACATGATTTGCTATACAAAACAAAAATGTGATACATGTTTGATTACACTGCAAATTCTAGAGCACTTTTAAAAGCAAATGTATATTGAACATCAATATACAACAGTAGCTGTACTTACAAGCTAAACTACTGGGAAGAACTTAATAATGTATACTGATATAACAGCAGAGACAAACAACAAACAGTCATTGCACTTTCACTGGAAGTGGAATTCAATGATAGATCACATAGAACAAGTAGAAGGGGTTCTCAATATTGAAACAGCAACTGACATAAGCAACAACTGGCCAATGCTTTCTGCAAGCTTTCACTAAAAGTGGAGTTCTTTCACATATTGCATAATACAACTACACAAGGAGTTCTCAATTAAGTAACTGCAGTTATGTTCTGCTGAGAGTTTTATGAGCCACATCTAGTATGCCATGGTAGCCTGTTACTAATTAGGCCCTTGGACTTCACAATGCACGGTTCATACCTCTCAACTGTCCCTGATTTTGACTCAAATTTTGGCTTTGTCCCTCTTAATCCCTCCTAAAACTAGTGACTTTTGGAGGAAAGGTGGTGAATTACACTTAATAAATAATGACAATAATTAAGAGTTAGAGACTTCTTTTACTTCAGAAAATGTGTATTAATTCATATGCTCTGATTCTGTCAATGTTTCAAGTTAATAGCACTAATATTTTAAAAGTGTCCCTGATTTTTTCGTGACTTGTCCCCGATTGGTTGAGAGGTCTGGCATTGTTCTGCACGGATTTTTTGTACAGTTTGGTGATTTATAGATATATATGTATGGGTGTATGAGCCACATGTAGTGAGCCATGGTAGCCTGTTACTAATTAGGCCCTAGGACATCACACTATACTGTTCTGCAAGGATTATTGTACAGTTTGGTGATTTATAGATGTATGTACTAGTTTATGAGCCACATGTAGTGAGCCATGGTAGCCTGTTACTAATTAGGCCCTTGGACATCACATTACGCTGTTCTGCAAGGATTTTTGTACAGTTTGGTGATTTATAGATGTATGTACTGGTGTATGAGCCACATGTAGTGAACCATGGTAGCCTGTTACTAATTAGGCCCTTGGACATCGCAATGCACTGTTCTGCAAGGCTTTTTGTACAGTTTGGTGATTTATAGATGTATGTACTGGTATAATTGGAATAATGTGAGCATGATAAAGCTACTCCACTTCACATTGTTCAGACTGCTGATCCAAGTAAGTACTCTTGTGCAGTGTGTATGTGCATGAATGTGCAAATGCATGTCTATCTGCATGAATGTGCATGAGAATGTATGTGTTAACATATCTATATGCATGATTGTATGAGTGTGGGTGCATCTGTGTCTGTTTGATACCAAATGCCTGGTGTGTGTGTATGTTTCTATTTGTCTATCTACCTATTTATGGATATACATCTATGTATGTATGTATGTATGTATGTATATATATATATATATATATATATATATATATATACACACACACACACACACACACACACACACACACACACACACACACACACACATTATAAATACATGTGCTACAACAATGAACAATTTGGTGGCATTCACATTTCAGCAGTTATGACTGAGTAATTCTTACATATGGATTTATTTTATTTTATTTTTTATTTCTAATGAGGTAGAACACTAAACCAAATGAACCACATACAGTTTTAGCCCAAGGAAGACAATACAAGCATAAGAATATAATAGAATATAGGCATAACCAAGATGAAATCTTACTTGCAAATATCAGTATGTTTAGGTGTTTATTTATAGTTGCAGATATAAAAAATGTGTATTTGAAACCAACTTCTTAATGGTCTCTCTGTGATTATATAAATTATGCAAAAATTAAGTCTTACAGCAACACTCTGCTAAACATGATGTATACGCTATGAACATACTTCTCAAATGTACAGATTTTCGCAGAATGTCCAGATTTTTGCCTCATATTTTTGGTCCATTCTTCATAAAATTTGAGTCTCTTTGACAAATCACTGGGGTCATCTAAGGATTAAAATCACAAAATAATGGCATGCATCTGAGTTTCAGACTTCATGTCCTTCAGGAAATACATGCTAATGCAAATCCTGTTTATTCTAGCAATGTTCTAAGTGTATAAGAGCAAGATTTAAAATGGGTCCCTATTTTTGGCCCTTCTCCCCCATTATGTCAGGTTTTGTCCATATTTCTTGCACTAAGAGGCTGAGAGGTATGACTATGAATATTAAGTATGACAGGAGGAGAGAAGAAGGGAAAGACTCAGAGTGCAGACGTAACACTTGGTGTATATAAGTGGGTTGTGAAAAGGCAGACAGGGAGGGGGATTACTTCACCTATCATTTCTTGTACTGATTTATGTTTCTCAGGAAAGAAAGTTGTCTAGCAGGAAATGGGTTTGTGGTGATTGATTATGTGATGCCACTTTGGTGGGAGCACTTACAGCCAATTTCTTTCACTAGAAGCTATTTCTGCTGTGCGTGGAAACCCAGGAAGAAGGAAACAGATCTGTTAGGGCAGGGATTTCCAAATAACAGGAGCCAAGGTAAAGAAGCTGATACTTACTTTATGAAAAGTGTTCCTTTTTGGTCAGCAAAAGGCATGGAAAGGGACTGGCATGTTAGATTGCAACTGGGTGTTCTTTTGGTCAATTTGCTAGCCAAGTATAAGGAGGAGTATGAGTTTCAGAGGAACAGAAACTAAAAGCATGCATCTCTGTTTTTTTGGTAGCTATTTTGCTTTTCCCAGTAATGTGCAGTGGTGTTCTCTTTGATAGGCTATGATTATGAATCTACAAATGATGTTGGTGCTTTGAAGAGATGTTAGGTTGTTCTTTGAGGCACTGGCAATGATTGGCAGTCTATATTCAAGCTGGGCTAGCAGGATAGCCAATGGCCATTTTACTTTCTGGGGATAGGAATGGGATTTACCAAAACAACAGTCAGCTAATCTTTAATTTGATTTTGGAAGGTGAATGTTTGCTATACCCAGATTCCTAAATATTTAAAGAAAGGGGTGGTTTCAATTGCTCAGGTATGGTTCAGTCTTATGAGATGGCTGTAAGACTTTGTCTTGTTCCAAAATTATAGATTTTTGGGTGGGGGTAGATTTAGGATGAGACTGTCATAAGTGATACAATCAGAAACTTGAGAGAGGATTTCTAGTTTTTTGATGGTGGAAGGGGATGAAAAGGACCTGTTGATGGACAATGTCAGTGGCATATATGATTTTGAGTTATCAAAATCTGCTAATTGATTATTTAAATACCAGGAAATAGTAGAGTGATAAAGCTGAGCCCTGGGGAATAACTTAAGCTAGTGGGGAGAAATGGTGAATCTTATCTCACCTCTGAATAATCTGTTGGCTAGGAAGTCTTTGAATCAGGTCAGGACATCAGGGTTATTCCCTGCATTAAGAAGATCAAAACTTTGTCCAGTTAGACAGAGAACTATATATATATATATATATATATATATATATATATATATATATATATATACACACACACATAAAAAAGGCAGTTTAAATTACAAAAAAAAAATCCAGTTGTATATTTGGGTAGTAAAAATATGAAGGAGAAGGAAAGTAGTTTGATAGAGAAATACTGTATGTGAAATATGGACAGATGTAAAAAATGTCAAGGGGAAGGGAAAGAAAAGAAGTAATATGGAGGAGATGATGGGAAAAAAACAATATGATGGTAAAATGAAGTTACTGAAAAATTACAGCAGATGACATTTATAAAGACAGAAGGGAAGTGTATAATGTGGTCATGGAGAAAAATCATTTGAAATATCAAGAGAATGATCATAAGGATCTTATAAGAATGAGTCAAGCTCTTCCAGTTTGTTTTTAATATTTTCTACAATAACTAGTGCTGTTTTGATTGATGTGTTCACTTTTTGGGTTTAGCCTGTTTGTAAAGTTTAGGAATTTGGAGAGCAGATGGTTGGAGGTTTGTACTAGGGTGTGGGTATGATTACATTAGACTTGTGGAATGGGATGGATGTTTAAGAGTAGGTGATATTTAAGAAGGTTAATAGTCATTACAATGGTATAGGACACAATTAAGACAGATTAAAATACCAGAGAAGAAGTTACACATTATGCAAGTTTGATACGAGTTTCACTAAATTATGTTTGCATTTTGATAAACAATTCATGTTATAACCACAACTAGCAAGAAAAACTGAAGCAACACAGGAAAATGTTGCTACTGATAATAGAGCTACGATCACAGAAAATAAAGGGCCTATATTAGAAAGTCGACCGCTTACTTACCCAAATGCCTAAATGTCGACCCGTCTTCATCGAACTGCGAAAACATCAATTGTCCAGAAGAATGAAAGCAGAAACGTCGAATTGTCATGGTTGGCCTTCTGCGGTATAGCTCTGTAAGGTAAGTGTGCGATAGTTACGGACCTTAGGGTTAGGGTGTGGGTTAAGGTAAGTGCATAGATGGCAATGTATGTTAGATTTAGTATGGGGTTTTGTTAAGTGTATGTGTGTGGATTATTTAGTTTGGATTTAGCTTTTTAAGATAAGTGTGCAATAGTTACAGACCTTAGGGTTAGGGTGCGGGTTAAGTGCATACATGGTGTTATATGTAAGATTTAGTGTAGAGTTAGAAGTAGGGTTTAGTTTAGGGTTAGAAGTAGGGTTTTGGTTACTGTATGTATGTGGTTTATTTAGTTTGTTTATGTAAGTAGTATGTAGCGGGCGGTGGGGTGAGACAAGTATGAGAGTTCAACTTTTTAAATTTCACGGTTTAGAGCGTTCAGTGTTTATGCTGTTCGATGACGATGGGTCGACGTTTAGGTATTCGATGAAGTAAGCAGTCAACTTTATAATATAGACCCAAAATAACAAATGTAATGTCCATTTCTGCATGTCCTCCCCGTGGTCGTATGACGTTTAAAGACATGCAGGTAGGTGCGTGCGTGAATGGGTGTGCCTTCTTTGAAGGTTGAGCATCAGACTGGCAAATCGGCACCATAAAATCCACTGCCAATCATTAGCGGACCAGAGTTCCGCTGTGGCAACCCCTAACCGGGGAAAGCCGAAAGAATGTCCATTTTTCTAATAACATAACAACAAATGTTAAACACTTTAGAAACATTCCACTAACAAGAAAAAGTTCACTGTAGAAATACTGCAGTCACAAACTGCAAGAACTGAAAGAAAAGTTACCTAGATAACTGCATATCAGATTGTCAGGATTCCATCTGTTGCTATGGTATCAAAAAGCACTATCTTTACCATCTCTGCAGTATAGCTGTTTATCTGAGCAACATTTTATGAATCCCAGCCTTAGAAGTGGAATACAACAAAACAGGGCAAAGACGCAAACTCAATTTTTTTTTTTTGTGGAAAAGAAGGACATTTGATAAGTAACTATGACAAAAGAAAATGTTACATTTGTACGGAAATGGGATATGATAAAAATGTGAATTGAAATGTTATAAATATAACAAAATTGGACATTTATGAATGGACTGCAAAAATGAAAACATGAGTAAGGAAAAAGAAAAAGAGAAGAAAATGAACAGAAAAAAAGAAATTTTAGAAGTAGTAGAAACAGAAAGAAATTAGATGAGAAAAAATAATAAAGAGGACATAGAAGAATAAGTGAAGAAGAAGACATGATTTGGGAGGTAGTAAAATAAAAAAAAAACAATTATATTGGTAAAATGGTAAAACACAGAAAAATTAAATTTAACAGGATAAGTATAAAAGAAAAAAAGAAAGGAAATGGATGGAAAAGAATATATACAGTCGATGATTGGTGGTTGGTATAATGGCTAAGGTGTCTGACTCATAGGCATAAGGTACATATGTGTTTGATTCTCACATTTGGGAGAAAAACTGTCTAGGCTTAAAAGGGCTTATTAAGGAAGTTATCTTTTTAGCTATGAAATTGTAAAACCATGAATCGGAGGAAAAAGGACAATTAAAATTTTAGAGTGTTTTCTGTAAATGTGAATAGTATTAAGAGTACAGTAGGAAGAATAGGGATTTTGAAGTGGTATAATACATTTAATGTAGATGTAATTATATTAGAAGATGCAAGATTTTTAACAAATGAAGAAATATTAAAAACAGAGAAAGTATGGGGAGTAGTGAGAATTCTTTTTTCTCTCCTCCTTATTGGCTATGACTCTTTTCCAGTAAACTTGTATCTAATACTGTAAATTTAAACGTATGCCCTGGATTTTCATTTGTATGTTTAAATAGAGCATTAGTTCCTAATAAAACTTGGTGTTTTATTAGTTAATTTTTATTTATGTTTCTGGTGTGTAGTGCCATATATACAATATTTTTTTTTAAAAAAGAAGGTAGTGGAAACAAACAGAGAAGGAAAAAGGTCAACAGCAAATGAAAATAAAGAGTTGGTAAAGGAGAGTTCTTTAAATGAGCTAAGTAAAGTATTAGGACAAGTAAATATAGATTTGGCTGCAGGACCAGATGGAATAGGGTATGAAATGTACAAATATTTAAGAAATTAAAAAAAAAAAATCAAAGATTTTGAACAAATAAAGGTTTTATTGTATAAAAAATTAAGCAGTAGAATACTTAAATTCATATGGAAAAAGGAATATAGAAGACAATAAAATAAAATAAAAATAAATAAATAAAGTCAGGGATGTCCAATGAGTTATATACTCTTTGCATTAGTTACAAATGTGATAGTATATGAAACTCTAAAATGAAGGAGGAGGTGTATATAACACCTGAAGGGGTTAAGAATTTCAGTTCTGTTAACATATGCAGATAACGTTATAATACCTGCAAAAAGCAAAATTTGGATAAAAGAAGTAATAATTTGCACAAATTAGTGTCTAGAGGTGACAGGGATAGTTTTAAATAAAGAGAAAATAAAGGTTTAGGTGATGTAGTAAAGATGTGGGTATATAATTTACCATGGATAAAATTTCTGTGTTAGGTATAAAATTTGGGAATAAAGATGCAAGTAGAATTCAGTGGAAAAAATAGAAAAAATAAAACAAACCTGCCTTTTCTGAAGAACATATAAACATTCAGAAAAAGGGTTTATTAGATAAATTTAGTACGGATGGGAAAATACCATACTTAGCAAGTGCATTTATTTTGCCAAAAGTACTTGAAAATGAATTACTGCAGATCTATTTTTTTCATTTATATGGGGTTCTAGATTAAACACAGTAAAAAGAGGAATTTTGTATTAAACACAGTAAAAAGAGGAATTTTGTATGTAAATAAAGAGAAAGGAAGTTTAGGGTTAATTAATGCAGTGGTATATACTGCTTCATTAAATTTGTACAAAGTGGTAAAGTGGATAAATGAAAAAAATTAGATATTAGTAGTAGAATTGTATAAATTTAAGTATGATAAATTTGGGTGTATGGTAAGAAAGACTACAAGAGAAAAAGAGTATATAAACGAAGAAGTAAAATATTACAAAGAAAAAATATTTTTGTGAAAAATAAAAATTAATGATATAGAAAAAAGATAGAAAAGTATGGTATAAGAATTTAATGATAAACATTACTAGGTAAAACCATGGGAAATCTGACAGATAAAAAAATTAAAGATATACAAATAAGAAGCAAATGGTGTAATCAGAGAGTAGACTGTCAAGATTTTTTTGTGGAGAATGGTAATAGATAAATTGCCAGTAAAAGGAAATATGCCATATAAAAAGAAAAGTGATAGAATATGTTTATATTGTCAAGAAGAAGAAACTACGGAACATCTGTTCTTGAAATGTAAAAGAGTAAAAAGTTATGGGGAAACTATGTAGAGAAGATTTTTTGAAGACAGAAAAGAAATAGATAAAATAAACATGGATATGATTAAATATAGATATTATAACAATAGAAGTAAAGAATACATTAAAATAATACATAAAAAAGTTATTTTATGTCATATGGGTTATATAGAATGAAAGAATAAATATGTTTAATGGTAAATTAATTTTAGCAACAATATTAAGTAAAATCAGATGCTGGTTATGGAAAAACGAGTTAGGGTCGAATAGGGATGAAAATTTAGTATGACTGTAGAGGAAATTATGAACGTGTGTAAACAGATTTGTATAGCCATATATTTGTATATTTGTAAATATGAGTTTTTCTTATATAAAGGACCCTACTCTTTTCGATAGGTGCTATAGGATCGCATACATCCACCTGAACCACTAGATCAAGCAGATGGGACCTCAGTTTAATGTCTTATACTTCTTTCATATAATCTTGTACTATATTCTGTACCTACCCCTGATTATAAAACATTTTATATTATTCTTATAGCAGCTCATTGCAGCTTCTTTTTTCACTACAGTATTTAGCAAAGAATTTACTTTATCCTCCTTTCCCTTTACTAACAACTTCTATCTCAATTTATAACGTTTTTATTTTCTTTTTCCATAAATATCTTTTATGTTATTATCATAGCTTTTTTCTGGTTCCACTTTGACATTGTTGATTCACAACAAGCCAAAAATACTATGTCAAACACAGATGTTCAAAATACCATAAGGGTGAAAACTTGAACTGTATGCATTTTTTGCAGGGTCACCCTTCTTGTATCCTCCTAAATTTATATATACCAACACTATGGTTACACAAACATGAAAAAGGAAAAAATTTCCCAAAACAATAGAATCACTATTGATGCACACATATAAACTCCATTAACAGTGATTTCTTATGAAACAGTCACTGCCATTTTGATTCTTGTCATCCTGTGACTAAAGGACTCGACACTAGGTAAATATGAACTTAGTGAACTGTAGATGGACCTCTTCTGCTAATGTCTGCATTCTCCTTTCTCTGTTCCCTGCTATAACCTTCTCCAATATCACCAGTCTTTCATGCATTTCACTTAACAAATATCCACACTGACTTCAATTCTTATGAAAGACCCTCATATCATTATGATAGTTCCACAACTCTCAATTTTCCCTGAAATGATGTATTATATATCCGTTTGCAGACTTCTGTGACACCTTTTATTCCTTTTTCTGTTATTATTTCCTCTCTCCTTTGTCCAAATTCTCTCTACATAACCAAGTGATCTTAAAAGCCTGCTACCTTCTTCCCAAAATGTACTTCTATCACATTTCTATTTTGTATTAACCTTCCTATTAACAGAAGTATATTCTCTTACCTGTCCTACCTTTAACTGTTGTAATCTACATCTCTCTAAATGTTCTCTATCATATTGACCTCTATTTCATTCCTTCTAAAGTTTAAATTAAAACACCCTACCCAAGCAATATTTATATTAATTATAAAGTGTTTTAGTCTTCTCAATTATTTCTTTCCTTTCACTTGCTATTATTGCAGCATATTAACAAATCAAATGAAAACCGTCCTTCTCACTACTAAAATATACTTTCCTTGACACAAAATAAGTACATTTATGAACTTATATTTATTTTTAAGCAACACTACCACAACTGAGCATTTCTCTACTCATAATAACCATAGAACAGTACCCTCCGATATTGTTTCAAACAATTCTTTCACACTTTATTTCCAAACCTAATTACAACTAAGCATATAATATCCCATACTAAAACCTTGCACCATTATGGTACTATTATCTTCCCGGAGATTATTTAATGCTGTTAGCACTGAATGTTTGTATTTTTACTACTGGGACAGGGCTAGCCACCCATTAGTGTGAACACTGGCTCTAGATTATGGTCACTGTTGATGTGACACACCGACCACATGAGCAAAATTAGGAAAAAGGGAGTGATGGATGAATGGACCAAAACATATCAGCTATCACACAGACAGTGAACTGCTAATGGGTCTATATTAATCCATCGAATGACCACATTATCGAACAGCATTCCATTGGAAATGCCATTCATCACCCCCCCCACACCCCACACTAATTACATATGTACCAACTCCGAGATTGCACTGCAGTGGGGAAATGGTAAGTTTCCCGATCCCTACTATAATGCAATCTCAGTCAGAATGGTTCAACAAACAGCATTTCTGATGAAATACAGCAATGTGCCTGTAAAATGAATTAATAGGGACAC
This sequence comes from Protopterus annectens, assembly GCF_019279795.1. Lineage (NCBI taxonomy): Eukaryota > Metazoa > Chordata > Ceratodontiformes > Protopteridae > Protopterus > Protopterus annectens. The sequence goes on from NC_056725.1 coordinate 384,099,687, forward strand.
ACACTGAAGTTAGTAGAAGAGGAAATCCCAGAAGATGCCAACTAGAGTAGATTTCTTTTAAGATCAGCTGATTTCATGAATACACTCATCTTTAGGTTCCTTCATTTAATTTGGAAACAATCTCCTCTTAACTTTAGAGATTTAAAGCAGTTTTACAACTCACACACGCTTTACTAACATGTTTGCAGTGGGTCTCTATTAATTCATCGAATGGCCACATCGTCAAAAGGCATTTCATCTGAAATGCTGTTCATCAAACTGCTCTGATGAGATTACGTTACATTAATGATCAGGAAATTTGCCCTTTCCCCACTGTAGTGCAATCTCAGATTTGGTATATATAATCCGTGGGGAGGGGGTGGTCGATGAATGCATTTCCTGATGAAATGCCATTCAACAATATGTTTGATGGATTAATATAGACCTCTTCAGTGCAGCACATTTCTAAATCCTGCTGCCCTATCTAGGGTTACTCATGTTACCTGAAGGTGCACATCTCTGTGTCACCCATCAAACTAGGAAAGCAGTCTTTCTTTAGCTTTACTCTCGTCCACTAATAAAGCAATACCTGTGTGAGAAGAAACAAGAAAAATACAACAAAGATGAATTTAATAAATAATACACCTGCCTGCCTCACATGCACGAAAACTGATCCACAACATGAAGTGAAGAAGCTTTCCACAACAGAGTAAATACAGGAGAGTAATATACATCCACTGCAGAAGGCTTCAATCCAGATTAACAGATTAGTATATAGCTCTTATGTTTGCCTTTTGAAGCATTCTGCAGTGGACAGCTCTTGGAAGGAATACTGAGTAGTAAAAAGTAAACCTCCGCTGAGATCAGAACTGGAGAAGGCCAGAAAGACTGAATCATGATGTGCAGACATGCGAAATGAAGCCTGATTTATGCAATCATTTTCTAAGTAATAACACTTAGAGAAGGTCTGAAACAACAACTAGATGAGCATAATGGCAAAAGTTTTTAACCAAACACTAGAATTAGTTATGCCATTTGTGATACGGCCGTTGAATTTTTCATTTTGTAATAGTAAGTTAGTTGATTGATGTTGAAAGTAATTCAATAAGTCAGACACTAAGGATTTGTGCTTTGCAATCATCAGTCTCTCTATACATTGTTATAACAATTGATGTATAAGAAAAGGTCCACTTTTGGTATCATCTAGAACTGATGGTGTTGGTATTAAGTTGTCTGGCAGACAATACATTGCCAAGTTGCCTGGAACCATCCTCTTCTCATCATGCATCACACGTTTCTCAGGTTCATCTGTTACATCATTGAACTCAAGGAAGAAGAAATACTTTAGGAAGAGAGAAATCCAGACGGGACATACAACAAGTGAAGGATCAGGGGATGATGGTACATTACCAAAGATGGATCTTTGTTTTACAAATCCAGTAATATGGTAAGCAGATAATCTCTGCTATTGATAAGAAGAGGTCCTTCTTTGGTAACCACCAGTACAGTCCCTGGCTAATCCTCCTGGATTGCCTCCATCAAGGGAACATACCACTAATGACACTAACCTTGAATGAAAACCAGAACGAAAATAATGTCCAGCTTATTGTGCTTCACAGGGACGTTCAAGGAGGACCAAGGTGTGGTTTTGCAAATATCATCCAAGGTGGCATTACAGAAAAAAAGCAGTACAAATAGAGTACACTATAAGAGTTATAGGAAGAGGCTTTACATGTTTGTTATAGATTTCTATACAATTATCTAACCATCTAGAAAGGGCGCGCTCAGAAACTTCCTTATTTCATCTAGAAGCATAAAATAAGAAAAAAAAAAACAACTGGTCAACCACCTTGCAGAAAGATTTGCTACTATCCATAGAAAGTATTAGTTGTCTACAGACATGCATACAATGAAGAAGGTAATCGCCATAGACTATTTAGGAAAAAAGAAAGATAGATTTATAAACTGGCATACATAAAATTTTGTGAAGACTTCTGGAATTTGAAGATGGGTTTGTTCTAAGCGACATCCTTCTTTGCAGAAAACTATGTAGGAATGCTTGATAGAAACAGTCTGTAACTAAATATTCTTATGGCCTAAGTAATAGCCACTTGGAACTTTTTACTTTCCATACGCAAGTTATCCAGAGATATCTTAACTACACTTATAATGTAAACTTTGCATATCATACCCTTTTACTAATTTTTAACTTTTCTGTAATCTTAAGAATGCAATGCCAATGTTTTTTTTTTTCATGTAAGTCTCATATTTTAAAACTTTCAAGATAATGTTATATTTTATGTAAATTTTCATATTGTTAATTCTGTTAACTGTTCTATGCTTTTATGGGCCCTTCACTGAAAATGGTTTCTTTGTGGCCCAGTGGACTTTCCTGGTAAACAAATGCCAATAAATAAATAAATATATAACACACAGAATTTCTAATTGGCTTAAAAAATCTTGAAAAATGCTAGGATGGAAAATATACACCTCACGCTACATCTCAGAGATACAGAGAGTGTATGTGTGTCCGTGTATATGAGCATGCATGCGTATGTGCGTGTGTGTCTGAGGTGTTGAATGAGCTGCATGTTTTCCATCCTAGCATGTTTCAAGATTTATTTTTTTAGGCAAATGGAAATAAAGGATGTATTTCTCTTACTAGGAACAAGTGAACATTTAAGCACAGTATTTAACATCAATAACTTAATAACTCCTGACAAAGGAATTATTCCAGCTCAGAAGCCTGAGTAACTGTAAAACCTATGTTGGTCCAATGAAATGTATTACATCACGTCTGTATTCCAGTGTCTTTGTGTTTTCTGCTAGTGGATCAACATGGCATTTCTTTAATTTTTTTTTTCTTCTTAAAGAAATGGAAGTGAGAGAAAGAACTTGGAAAGGCAGAAAATGCTAATATTTTACTTAAGAGGTGGATATTAATCAGGTTTAGAGAAATTATATATGGATATCATGAGGTTTATATTAGAAATATTGAGGTGGATTGGTGAGCAGTGTCAGAAAACTGTCTATATACATGGGTGTGAGATGCTAAAATAACTGTGCAGGCATTGGTGAAGACTGGTTGTGAGGCATAGGATTCTGAGTGAGAAGACATGGTTTGAAAATATGACAAGCTAAAGATTATAGTGTAATACATGAAGTCTTAGTTGTTGTTTTAAATAAGTGTCTAAACCACTAACCTAAGAAATATGGCTAACTAAATTTGCAATGACTGAAAGCTGGGTGTTGTTCTATCACAATACAGTTCAGTGTGTTACTACAGCAAGGGCTTAACGATGCACAGAAATGGTTTACAAGAAATGAGTTCAAATTATATGCAAAGAAGTGTAGCACTGTCACCTCTGGCAAGCAAATCTCAACCGCAGCTCACATTATACAAAGCACCCACTTCAGATTAATATGCTCATTAGATGTTTTGGCATCTTAGTAGACAACTCCCTATCATTTGACCATCACCTAGTAACAGTAGTGAGAAAATCCTTCTATCTAGCCCAATTAATAGCAAAAGGCATCTCATCCAGTTAACATTCATCTAAGATCCAAGAGGTTCCTAACTAAAACAGTTATGGGACTTAAGGCCCTCAGCTACAGAGAGAGGCTTGAAGCTCTGTCTCTCTATACTCTGTAACTTACAGACCCCTGCACATTCTGTGTTGTTTAGGTCCCAACCCTTCTTGATCTCCTACACCTGCACAAAACAAACTCCACAAATACACAAATTAAAGTCTTGAATCTCCATAAACAAATATCACAAATTGGAAGGACATATTTATTACTCAGTTCTTCCCACGTCTCCTGAATAATCTTCTGTTACAATCAACTGGTGCATAAATATCAGGTCTTACAAGCAAGAATATTTTTATGAAGCAAGAAAGTAAGTTTCTTTGATTTGCAGATGCAAGCCCATTGTATACATAACGTACTTGCATAACCTAACTCGTATAAACTAATTCATATTGTGCTACTGCAAAATCAGCTTAACATATGTGCTGCTCAGAAAAAAGAGGGCACTATTTTACTCTTCCAGGTTCTAATGTACTCTTCTGTCAGATTTCATTGATTTGTAGGAGTTCAATATTTACAAGAGGCTATGTTTTGTAATTTTAAAGTATTCCTGCATCAGTTATACAATGCAGTACATGGACTTAATAGTTATGGGAGAACCCCCCCCCCCCCTATGTTTTTGCCAAGTGGGTTAGTCTCATCAGTCTTATGGCCTACTTTCAAGTGAGACATCAGGTGGTATTTATATAGATTTATACAGACCTGTGAGAAATTCAGCCAGCAAGCTGGAGAAATTCCATATAGTTCACATATCATAAATATTGTATAATGCATGGTTACATGGCATTGTTAATGTGATGATTTAATAAAATTTAAAGTTCCCCTAGCGCAAAAAAATGGGATGAGTTTCATAATGAATGCACATAAGTGACGGAGGTGAAACAAGGAATGAGAACTATGGAAAAAGGAGGTAGAAATTCTGCAGAGAGTTAATCAAAAAGCAGGTGTCCACGGCAAATAATACAAACAGAAAGAAAATGGTGCTGTTTTTGAGGAACAGCAAGGAACTAGCTGGGAAATTCTTTACTCACATATGTGGAAGGTACAGATTTTTTTTGTTGTATAATGCAGTGCAAATGAAACAATGGAAACATTATAGTTTTGTAAAACCAGGTGGAAGGTGCAGTGATGAGGAGATATAGACATTGGAATTGGTAATCTAAAGTGCTGACAGGTGAAAATACTTGAAGGAATACAGAATAAAGGCAATCATGGGCCATGGGAAGTATTGTAACTTTAAGACAAGCAAGTGCATCACACATGGGCATTGTGAAAAGTAATAAGACAGAGACTGAAGATTTTTGGTAGCATTTTAATACAGTGCAAAAAATGTATAAAAGAGACATTGTGATTGTATCAATTAAATGATATATGGACAGCAATTTACTGAAACATTAACAGAAAAATAGACCACAGTACATAAATGGCGAAACAACATTTGATCTAAGTATGATGGGAAAAAAATGAGTACTTAATGGATGTTTTACAGAAATGTGAAACCTTGCAAATAAAAGAATGGGAAAAAAACATAGAATTAACTTCTTTACTATGAGCAAATTTGATGTATATTTATATTTACTAAACAACTGCTTAGGTATAGAATGTGATTTAATGTTTTATAAAGAAGTGCATGCATTATAAGATTCTAAAACTATGATGGTGATGGGTTCAGGAATGGAGAATAGAAATTTAAAGTATGGTAAAAAAATGTGTGATGGACAAATTCAACATTTGCCATCTTGTATTTGGTTAAACTAGGATGTTACATAAAATTAACAAAAAAAGTGTTTTGTACATATGTCTGTCTGTATAAGAGCTTACATGTGAGGGGGGAATATAAAAACAAACTGTAAAGTAAAATGGTTTTAACACAATGTCAGGATATGTTAAATGTGTATCAGTACAAGAATTCAGGCGGTAAAAGGCCTTTGACGTTATTCCCCTGCAGGCATTATTGATAGACTTGTAAATCTGAATATAAATCCATATGTTGTGCTGCGGGTAGCTAACTGCTTATCTGACTGAAACCATGTGCTTATCAGTCATAGATGCCAATTCTGAAAGTAAAAAATTACCAGTGGTGTACCACAGGGCTGAGTTTTGAGCCCTCTCCTTTTCGACTTCTATTCCTCAGGCCTTTAAGCCAGCACTCCTGGTCTATAGTCATCTCAAATTTTGCAGATGATTATAAAATGTGTCATTATTCAATCCTCGATTAATTCAATTGCCCTAACATCCTAACATGGGTTAAACTATGTAAAAAGCTGGTCCAAGGACAGTGGTCTCACATTAAATGTGAAAAAATGTAGTATGGTTCACTTTGGTAAACAAAACATTTCCAAATCATATAGGCAACACACATCTCCAATCAAGCACTGTCTTAAGGGATGACAAATATCAAAAGAATTGCAGGAAGTTCAAGGCTGCAGAGAGTCAGGACTGGGTTTAATTTATGAAAAAACATGCAATTACCCACATCCCATTTGAAGGATGATAGTGTATTACACTGCTTTATCTAGAGGAAGAGTCTGTTCCAGAGGTGAGTAATACTGAGTAACTACTCTGTCTCTACCTTCTTTTACTGACCTGCTGAAGCAGGTGTGGATCTGCTGTTCTGGTGTTTGTGGAAGCATTTGATTTGTGAAGGTACAAGTGATCCTGGACTGAGTTCCTGATTGCTCAGAAGGCAAGACTGAGGTCTCCTCTGAGGAAACTATAAGAAAAAGAATAAAAGGGCAGTGAGTCTAGTCTTTTCAGGTGGCTTTCAGATTTTTAGGCTTGCGATCCTCTTTGTTAGGAACCACAGGGGTCTTTCCATATGTTTGGTGAGGTACATCCTAAAAATAGGAGTTGCATTCTATATTTGGTCTAAACAGTGGTAAACACAAGGGGACAACAACATATGTGGATCTCGATGATATTACCTTGGCAAATGGCTGCACCAAGGAGAGGGATTTCTTGATACCCACTTTTACATGGTGATCAAAGGTGAGGTCTTTAACTATTTTTCATTTTGAAGTGGGGCACTGTCAATGCTATATGTTAGCTAGATGCTTTGTCTGCCAAATGCAACAATGTTGATTTTTTAGCATTTAATTTTAGCCCATTTTCAACACAACAGGCATGTATAAATTCTTGCTGGAGGCCTTCTGTGTTAGATGGGAATTTGGCAATGACTTAAAAATTACTACTCCACTTCACCTCCAGTAACTGACAACCAAAAAAACATAAAGCAAAGCACAGCTTCAAGGCAAACACAACTCCAGGGTGAAAAATTCTCAAATAATTTATTCTGGCACCTCGGCGTTTTGCCTTCAAAGTGAAAGGCCAAGGTACCAGAATAAATGATTTGAGAATTTTTCACCCTCGAGTTGTGTTTCCCTTGAAGCTGTGCTTTGCTTATGTTTTTTTGATTTGGCAATGACATCCAGTTCACAGTTATCCACAAACTTTGTTAGCCACAGGTCTTGTTTTTTAGTCTGTAGGCCACAGAACTAAATACCAAAGAACAGCATTCCCAGCACTGAGCCCTACGGGATAGCACTGGTCACCTTCATGTTCCCTGATGCTGCCCCTGCCACGTGCACAATGAAGGTTCTTTCATTCAGCCAATTTAAATCTTATCTCATCACAGAGGTCTCTATTTGTAATGCATTTGAGTAATTTACTTTGTTAGTATGGGGATGGTGTTAAAGGCACTCTTGTTGATAATTCCTTATCTTGTGGCCATCATCTGTCCAGAGTAGTTTGGAAAGACTTCTGTCTTACTCATCTGATTTCGAGGTGCATCTCCTTTACATTCAAAGAAGCCTTAATTCCCTTTTAGTCAAAGCTCATCAGACCCATTTTTCAATATAGTGCTCCTTTGGAAATATATTTGCCTAAACATATTACTCAGCTTGAGGGACCTGATGGATTCCTAATTAAAAGGATCAATGGTCTCATGACCCTCGGTTATCTGGACAGACTGGTAGCCCTCTGTCTGTACTTAGTCTCACTCTCTTTGTGAGGATCTGTCTAGCCTTTTGAGCTCTGCAAGGTCCAACCCTTCTTAACCTCCTAATCCTTCACAGAACACATGGTTCCTCAAATACCCAGCAAACAGAACTGAGCATCCATAAAAGATGAGTAAGCCAAATAGGAATGATAGATTCATATCTCAACATAGTCGCCATATCTGCAATAAACTTCTATTACATGTCAAGCAGAATAGCATCCTTGCCACCTTAAAGGTAAACTTAGACATTTGGATGGGCAGCCTCAAATTCTCTCCATTCCATCTTGTGTTCCCTTTGGGACTACTGGGAACTTTTGAATATGGTTTATTGGCTAGGCATACAATGGTTTGTAGACTGATTGCCTAGTACTTAACTATGAACCTAAGAAAACATAAAAGCATTAGAAAAAGTGGTTGATACTGAGCAACTAGAGATAACTCTAGGAAAAAGGGAAAAGAAAATGAGGGGGCAAGAAGGTGGCACAGTGGTGCAACAGTTAGCATTGTCACCTCACAGCATGAGGTTGTCCGGTTTGATTCTTGGCTGGGATGCCATCTGTTGGGTGGAGTCTGCTTGTCCTCCCTGTGTTTGCATGGGTTTCCTCCTAGTGCTCTGGTTTTCTGGGTGCCCACCCCAGCAGCACTTTACTTTAATAGTTCAGTTTAAAAAAATGCTCTTTTTAAGGGTGTTCTTCTTTAAGAACTGCCCTATAGCCGGTCCGATCACATAACATCTGTGCGTGTGTATATGTTGCGTCCTGTTTTTGCTGAACACCCGCACTATTTTAAATACAGCTCATTCACCAACTAAAGGGAAATGATGGTTCTTCCTGAATGCCCACACTCTTCATCAACTAAGGGGAATTGATGAAATTTTGCTGTCCTCCTTACTGCTAAGTTTCAATACAGAGACCATTGCTGTGCTTCTGTGTGTGTGTGTGTGTGTGTGTGTGTGTGTGTGTGTGTGTGTGTGTGTGTGTGTGTGTGTGTGTGTGTGTGTGTGTGTGTTTTGTTGCTGTGCTTTCTTTTGCTTTAAGGGAATTTCAATTCACAAAGTGTGTGTTTTTGCTCCAAGTAAGGTGTGTGCGTGTGTGTGTGTGTGTGTGTGTGTGTGTGTGTGTGTGTGTGTGTGTGTGTGTGTGTGTGTGTTTGTGTGTCTCAAATGCCCCAGTTAGGTATACCTCGTGATTAATGTTACTCAGGCTCAAACCCTGTACCTTGGGTACAAGAAACAAGAGCCTGAATTCTCTACCCATACCACCACTTGTGATTCAAAGAGTTGAGTCCATAGCTCTCAACTGTCCAGATTTTCATGGAATTTCTGGAATGCTTGGATCATACTTTTGCTCTGTTCCTCTTAAATTTGTGGTTTTCTGGCAAATCAGTGAGAACTGAATTCACTAAATAATGATAGCCATTTAAGTTTCAGTCTTCCTATCTTTCAGGAAATGGTAACACAAAACATTTTAAACATTGCTTGTATAATCTTAGAAAGTTGCTAGAATAAAATGTGTCCCTGGTTTTGGGCCTTTGCCCCTCCCCCACCAATAAATTTTGGCTTTTTCTAGATTTTTTGTGGTGCAAAGCTGAGAAATATAGTGGAGTGTCAAGTGGATTTTACAAGGAGCTGAGAGCTCCAGGGGAAGAGAAGTTTAGTGTGCTTATGCCAAGTCAGGTTGCATTGTGACTAGCACAGCAGGTAGTATACTTTCTTTTGATCCGAAGGCTGTGGGTTCTACTCCCACAAAATGTAAATGGATTGCTGATACTGTACTGTGTTGTACTTTAAAGGGGCTGGATACTGCAGTCCTGAGAATATCCTCCTTTGGAGGAGATACATAGTAACTATGAACCTGTTAACAGTTTGTCATCCACTTTATATTGCTATATTACTAGCTTATCATTTTTAATCTAACATAGGCAATTTATCCTTCAAGGGCACAAACACTTTATTTGTAGATAAAACAATGAAATATAAAGTTGTTTGCTAGCAGCCACCACTTCATTAGTTGCAGATCTCTTTAATGTGGAATTATTTAGATGACTTTTACTTCTGCAAAGATTGTGCATATTTACTGATATTCGTGGACTGTAATGACAGAAATTTAAGTAGACTTTTACAATGGAAATGTTCTGAATTGAGCAGATTTGTCCTTATTGGTTCATACATTTTGTTTAATTGCTTACTGGAAAAATGTTCAAAATGATAAATTTAAAACATGCTCTAACAAGTGTGCTGTATTATACAAGGAATATAATTTAATGCAATCAGGAAGGTCAATCAAATAACAAATGTATGTTTGCATGGTCCTAAACATGTGTGCGCAAGGGGCCTATGATTTAAAAACAGCCCAAAGGTAAACTTTATCCACCACTGGCCAGAGCATTTTCTTTGAATGTGGGTTTCGATGCAGTTTCAATGAATGTGAGTTTCAAGGGCGAAGAAGTTTTAATGCTAAGTCTGTTTTCATTGTATTGCTTTATTTAGCAGATGTCTATCAGTGTCTGTGCTATAAAATTTAAAATAAAAGTTTTAAATGAAATGCAAATAATCATTGTAGAAGTAAAGCATAAAGCAGTATGCACATTACAATGTTTATGGTAAATGGAGAGAAATAGCCAAGTAATGGGACACTGGGATGCCTGCAGGGGGGAGGGATGTGTATGGGGGGGGGCATTTGACCATGATTATATGAGGGGGAGGGGCAGCAAACACAAAGACAGCCCCGGCCAGCACAAACTCTAGTGACGCCACTGCTCCTGCCACTCATTCTGTGGACTGCTGATCCACTGTGTAACCTCTAATGGGAGCAACTGAAAGATACATGATTTGAATGTTTTTGATAAATAAATAAGAGACAGTTAAAAGAATGGTGCAAAGAGTACAATGAATTATGATACACAGGTCAGAAGTGAATGGAAACCAATGAGGATGAAGCTAGACATGTAGTGAATGATCTGCTAGAATACAACAAGAAAATACATTTGATCTTGAAGATGCATAGACTGCTGAATGTGACAAAAGACAAGCAGCCAGTCCTTTTGACAGATGTAGAAAAAATGCGATGTAAGAAGGAAAGAAATCAATGTTAATACAAGATAAAAAAATTCAGTCATAGCTGAAAGGGAAAGAAGAAGTGAAAAAAAAGTAGATATATGGAAATTGCATTTAGTAATAATAAGGAAGATACTGAAGAAATAAATTTAATTGTGCATCTCTATGAAGAAGTAAATACGAAATATGGCCCTCTTCAAAAGGAACCTTGATGATTGGATGGGAGATAGGAAATTCACCCCGGGGATCACGTCAGTCACCCTGCTAGACAGAGGTCCAGGGAAGTAAATACTGTGGGAAGAAATAACCAGGGAATTATTATGGCTAGACTTGTATAGGCCCTAGGGTCGGCAGCCTAGTACCAACTTATGAACCTATGAAAGGCTGAAAAAGCTACATGGGTGCTACAAAGTGGAAATGACCCAGTAAGTGATTGCATACACCAAGTGAATGGCATAAAATGGAATATATGGAGAAAGAAGTTTGACTAGAAGGTGTAGTGAAATTTTGGAAAGTGATACGATGGTCCCTACTCCAGACCAGTAATCAAGGAGCCTCAATCCTCACCACTGACACCAGTGAAGGACAGCCACTAGGAGCAAAAATGGATGCGTACAGTATTTTCAGATGCAGCCCTTTGCACTAAGCACAATTTCCCTTAAGAGCACACAGGGAGCACACTCCAGAGCAGGAGCTGGACTGTCTCTCTCCAGGCCCCAAACAAAACTCCACACAGGTCATTTTGGAGCTCTGTGCCCCTGTTCTAAGTAGCTGATACACTCACTTGTGTATTTGGTTTTCACACACACACACACACACACACACACACACACACACACACACACACACACACACACACCTAGGAAAGGATGGCAGAGATTTACCAGTTGTGCCCCCTCTGCCCAGACTATGAGGTAATTATGCTGCCACCAGTCAGCTACTCTAAGATGTTTACAAGGGTACCCAATTATACTGAGTAAAATTCATACTAATACACATAGTACAGTATGACCAATGCAGCAAGGCTTTCAGGAGCAGCCACAGTGTCACTAAAATAGCATAAGTACTCTTAAGATGTTAAATCTATTCTCTCAAAAACCAGCCACAATGAAAGGTATATAAATATTTAGTAATAAATAATAAAATAGAAAACATGAGAACACTGAATATCTAGTTATCAATAAACACCAGAGTTTCAGTCACAGGAAATATAAAAAATAACACAGTTGGATAGGTTCAAACAGATGGAGAAAAACAGTATTTAACTAATCTCACTATATTTTCCTGATTGACTAAAGAATTACTGTTCCCTAGTTAAGTTATTTACTACAGCAAGGCAAGAGGATGAGTACTGAGTTGCTTACTACAGCAAGGCAAGAAGAGGAGTGTGGTTATGTGAGATATCTGTTATAAATCTTTCCTATCAGGTTCTGAAAAACAAAGTAGGTGGCACAGTGGTGCAGCAGTTAACGTTGTCACCTCACAACAAGAGGTACCCTGGTTTGATTCTTGGCTGGGGTACCTTCTGTGTGGAGCCTGCATGTCCTCCCTGTCCTCCCTGAGTTCACGTGGATTTCCTCTTGGTGCTCCTTTTTTCTACCACATTCCAAAGACATGCATCTGGAGCATTTCTTCCTGGGTCTCCACTGAAAATAGGCTCTGTCCTAGTTGGACTTACCTGGTCAACAAATGTTAAATAAATAAAGTGCTGCTGTCAGAGTTCCAGAATATCCCTCACTAATATCTAAAGAAATAATTTCAGTGCCGGTTATAGAATGAAATCACATCTGGTCACCTGATTCTGGTACAATACATGCCCAGAGCTTTGCTAAGATCTGTTGCAACATCCAAAAGCTATAAAACAATTTCAAAAACTTCCACCCTTGCAGGGTATCAATTATGTTATCCCTAAGGAAAATAAAGTAAGATTTTTAATCCTGGTTTTCCCAGACATTTTTGTCTCTGGCTGCAATAAGACCTGTAAGATAAAATCTTTATGGCTTAAACCAACCCATTCAATTTTCACCCTATTTTTCAAAATTAGCTGGACTGAGATTAACCTCTTCCCTTCTAGAATTCTCTGCTAAAACATATACATTTAATCAGTTATAATAGCACTGTCTCACATACATGTATATCTCTGTTCTGTCCAACAGCATGCACTGTTGATATATTTTTAACACAAGCAACTATACAAATACATTTTTAACACAAGCATCTGTACAAATCAGTGTGATAGTCAAATGACAATTTTTTTAAACAAACTCCAGCTAGCTATGCTGGCATATGTTACACATATGCTGTCCTACTCTCCCTGGCACAGATGGCACTACCTCACATCATCACATCTGGTACATATGACAACCCTGAAGAAAGTTTGCCTGTCATGTTAAAAATAAATGGAAATTGGTTTTAAGAAATAGAAGATTAAAACATTTACTGAAAATCAGCAGTTATCATAGTTGCCTTTGGTTCTGTGGGTTTAGGTCCTAGCTTGGGTATATTCTGTGTGCAGTCAACATAGTGTTCCTCTTTCATTGTAGGTTTTAGTTTCTTTTCATAACCCAAAGGCCTGCACTTAATTAAACTGGTGATAGCTGAATGTGCACATCTGGTGATGGACTGGCATCCCATTGAGGATTTGCTCTCTGCCTAATGCCCACTGCTTGTTGAGATAGGCAATGGCTCCTCTGCAACCCTAAATACGATAAAACGAGCATAACAAAATGAGTGATTAGTAATTAAAATATTCAAGAAAAGAATGAAAAAAAAATATATATATATGTATATACATATATTATATATATATATATATATATATATATATATATATATATATATATATATATATATATATATATATATATATATATATATCACGCTCTCTCTCTCTCTCTCTATATATATATATATATATATATATATATATAGATCAATAGCTATAGATGTTCTCACACACATTTTTGGGTATGGGAGTTGTTTGAGACAGCTGAAAAAGGTGATGTGGAAAGGTATATGGTATAATAAGAAAAACTAGCTTAGAGAATGTCAACTTGATTCTTTTTGATGAGATGTGAGGATGAGATGGATACAGGAATGTACTATAAGATGGACACATAATATAAAAAAACTAACTGAAAAGTTTCAGTCCTTCAGTGAATGGATGGACTGAGAAAACTCTGACGCTAAAGAAAGGACTTAGTGATATCTCCCAAGTCAAATCTTATATATTTAATATATAACTAATTTCTTGAAAGATTTCAAGGTTGCACACAGAGTTACTGTTGTATGCAGTGAACTTTATGCTTACGTGGATACTGTGAATACATGTGCCCATTAGAAAGGAGGGAAATGTGAAGGACATAATTATTTTTTTCAGGATTCTGAGAGGTATAAGATAAAGCTTTTCATCAAAAGGGAATAAAAAAGCTTTAATTTAAATAACTTTTATGCACTTCTCTGCTTTTTGTCCATGTTCTAGCCAAAAAAATGTATGTTTACATTTTTTACTTTGCTCTAGGACCTTAGTCTTGTAAATTCCTTTGCAGTTCTGTGAAGATGTCTATTACTGCAAGCTTTTAGCTTTGTTTATACATTATACTGCACTTCCATTTTTATAACTAGAATTACTTGTAACAGGTCTGAGGCCTGGGTTCAAAATTCTTGTAGCTTCTTTCACAGTTGTGGCAGATCTATAATCTACTGTCAGACGTTAGACTCATTTAATCATTTATTACACCATTACTGGTAACTTTCTGCATAGTATGTGGTGGGATTGCAGTAGTGGCAGTATTGTGAATTCTGCTCTAGGATTTGTGCTTTAGTACTTTTTATAGCAGTATACATCTGCTTAAAGTTGTAGCCCCTATTTGTTTACCTTGCTACTGTTTCTTCCCTGGTCTTTCAGTCTTCCAGTATTGTTTGGCTTTGTTACATCAACAGGTTAGTAGAGCCCAGTACAGACATAAACACACAGTAAGTTAACTTTATATTAAAAACTTCCCTTAGAACTGAAACATGCAATTTAGTATGTCTAAAACAAAGCTACTGTCCATTAAACAGCACTACTACCAAATATTAGCACAACAAACCTAGTCTAGTGCCAAATTCCAGAGACCACTGAAGTATACCTCTGTATAACCCACTCCATGACCTACAGTGGACCACCCAGATTCAGGTCCAGACAGCATGGACATACAATTTCCAAATGTCTCTATAGCCAACTTGGTAGATATGGGCATCATGAGTCAATGCAGCAATGTAGCAACTATCTCATGTTCACAGACAATCATTTAATCTTTAAAGAAACAAACACAGTAAGGGAGAAATGCAAATACACAATCTCACTGAAGGCAAAAATTTTGCATACAAACAAGGTTGTCAAGAACACACACACACTACATCCACCACACATAGTGTCATCACACAAGTAGACCAACTTATGCTGAGGCACTAAAAAGCAAAGTTTCCAAACCTTAAAGACCTCTTAAGCCTATAAACAGCAACAACCATCCTCAGCAATGTCAAAAGCACTCACCAAAAGCAACACAAACCACACATACACTTACACCCGGTGCAGCCCCAACAGCAAAGCCCATAAATCAAGCAAACACATTACTCTGGACACTTATCATAGGGGACGCCATTGTATGACACACAGATGCCTCAGTCACCAGACTGAACAAGGAGAAGATAAGGGTTAGCTGCTTATATGGAGCCAGGATCCACCAAGTTACATGCACACTCAAGTCAACACCACAGGCAAAAAAATGATTCCATTAAAGCCCACATGGGCATTAATGACCTGAGATATACTTCCCCAGACTATATGAAGACAGACATTGCTGATCTCCCAAAATATGTATCTCAGGTAGGTATGTGCCTTGCACTGGGCAGCATTCTACCTTCACCAAAGATGATGCCACAGTACAAAGGATGACTGACTTCAATAATTCACTTAGTTTCAAGTGTCTTTCCAGGTGGATTCAATATCTGTCATCATGGGAGGACATGGTTAGCAAACCAGTTTTGCAAAGGATGGTCTGCACCTGTCTCCCCTATTCTACCGAATACTGGCTAAAAATTTATCCACCCCCCCACTGCCTTTTTTTTTAGGCAATGCCAAATTTATAAACCTACCAATATAGCAAATTAAACCCAAAGAAACCTAAAGATGTGACTGCTCAATGCTAGGAGCATAAACAAGAAACTCCACATCTTACCTACAGGGTCTATATTAGAACACTGAATAGTCTGAATATTGAACTGCCTAAAGGCCATAAATGCCAGACCTCAAACTCGCTATTGAGGGGGGCTGTGCCCCCACAACCCCCGCTAATTATATATACCAACTCCAATATTGCACTACAGTGACATAAGTGCAAATATTCCAATCTTTACTGTACCACAATCTCATTATAACAGTTCCCTGAATGGCATTTTCGTTGTAAAATGCCATTCAATGAACTGACTCTTCAATCACGTAATATAGACCCTGCCCTATAATTTCTTCTCACTCTGGAGAATATAGACATCTGTGGCATTACTGAGCATGGTTTGAATATGCAGAAAGTATTCTGGCAGTGCAAGGCTTCAGTGCCTTCCATACATTTAGACTATCAGCTGCACAGACAGGGACAAAAGGTGGAGGAGTCTCAATCTAGACTAACACACATAACTCTACATTGACTAAACAGGACAATGCCCTGGAATTTATCCACATGCAAATCACCATCGACAAAGTTCCATACCATATCCTAGCTAGCTATAGGTCACCCTCTATATCCCTAGAATCCTATAGCGCATGCCTACCAGAGACACTCAACATTAAACCAACTACCATATTCATGGAGAACTTTAACTATCCCTCTAGAGAATGGGAAGCATAAGCTGCCCCATACTCACAGGTACAATGATTCCTGGACTTAATTATTATTAATGCAAATACCCATGATCAGATAGTGCACCTCCGCCAAAGAGTTTCAAACATACCGGACCTGGTACTCAGCAATATGTGAGAGTGCTGCATCCACTATGTCATGTCCTCACTGGTAAGGTCGGACCACAAAGCTGTCTCCTTCAAAATAAAAATCAACCCTGTAACCCATAGGAACCTTGTAACAGTTTAGAACTATTACAAACCAAACATCCTATTAAGCAATACTTTGTCAAAATTCGATGCACCTCCCATCCCAACCCCAAGTTCACAGCAACCTATGCAGATTATTCACAGAGACCCTGTACAACCATGTAAATAGCAGTATAAAGGTTGCTGTATCTACTAGAAGCAATCCCACAACAAACACTAAATACAAAACACACCAGTAGAATCCTAAACTTAAAATAGTACACAACAAAAAGAAAAAAGTAATGACTAAATCAGGAAGAGCAACTCCCATAATAAAAGGAGCTCACTAATTAAACTAAACAGAAAACTGAGAGAAGTAATTAAGTCTAACAACACCAATTAAGAAGTCAAGATAGCTTCACAGGCTAAACATTACCACAAGACCCTTTACATGTATGTCCAAAACCTCAAAGGCAGCACATATAAGCATGCCAAACTGGTGGTCAATGGTGCTACCTTCACTAAGCACAGTAACACAGGGAATTTACTGGCTGACAAATTCAGCTCAAACTTCATGTCCCCCACCACTCCCCACCCCCATTAAATACTTATTATCATAACTCCCAACCATTAACAGGGAGCAGGTTCTGGTGTGCTCAATAAGGCCTAAAATACAGTTTCAATGAGCCCCAACAGTGGACTTATTTGAGAAGGTCACCAAGGCAATGGCAGAGGGGAAAATGGTGTTTGCCACCTACCTGGACCTGGCTAAGATGTTTGATAAAATACCCTACTCTGGTGTATTTACAAACTCACCAAATTGGGCATAAACCCCTGCATAACTTGTTGGATTGCCAGATGGCTCACACACAGGACCCAGAAAGTCAGGATTGGTGAGATCAGCTCCAATAAGAGACTGGTCACCAGTGGAGAACCTCAGGGCTCCTTGCTGGGACTGTTCCTATTTGTCATCTACTTCTCAGAGGTAAAGGCTAATGTCAAGGGCCTTTGGGCGAGTTCGCAGATGATTGCAAATTGGGAGCTATAATAGATTCCCCCCATGACACAAATATCTTACATCTTAACAATAGAGAAATGACTGATGGCAAAGTCAAAGATTAAAACTCAATGCCAAGAAATTCATTACAGTGCCTTTTGGGAAAACAACCACCCAGGCTAATTACTCTATCAATAAGACACCCCTAAGTGTTGACTCAGTTGTCAGGTATCTGGGAACATATATCTGGCCTTTGACCAACATGTGGCCAAGGTAGTAAGAAAATGTTTCCATGTCGCCTAACTTATAAATAAGGGCATGGCATCCAGGTCCAAGAAAGCCATAGTGCCACTTTATTTGGCCCTTATCAGACCTATCATCGAGTATAATGCCTTCTTCGGCATGTACCTGACCAGACATATGCTACAGATGGAATAGTCACAAAAGGTGCTTATTACGAGAATCCAGGGTATAAACACATTGTCATATACGGATTACCTTAAAGTCCTGAATCTATGCTCAGTCTCCTACAGATTACTGATAGGTGATCTACGCCTGGCATACAAGACATCTTCAGATCCAACTGTAATGGACCTTTTGCCCATTTGCAAAATGAACAACAACAGAATCACTAGATCCAAGGATTAGAATTTTGCTTGTGACATAAATAAGACATGTTGGCAAGACAGATATGTGAACTCAGAGGACCCTCATGCTCTGGAACAGGCTACCCATCCATGTGAAGCAGAGTCCACCCCTAACCCTATTTAATTATAGCCTTGTCTAATGGATGATGAATTAGACATTCACCCCATGTCTGGCCCCCATGCCCCTGACAGACAAAGGTACACAGTAATGCCCAAAGTAACATACCCCCACTTAACCTCTAGAAAATTCCTAACATACTCTCTCTTAATACACACTCATGATAAATAAGACACAAGTGGGTTGGATTTCATGGCTATGCTTATAAAGCCTCTAGTGGTCATAAGTACAGTAAACATTTATGACCTATAAAGTATTTTGAAAGTCAGATGAAGGAAGGGAGATGATACTGAATAAAGAAAAGACAATAATGGCTACTACTGGAGAAAAAGAAGCACTGAAAACTGATTTAAGGAGTATAAGAAAAGGCTGTGGATAATATTTAGTGGTAAAGACACTAAGTGGTTAAACTGGGAAAAGAAGTGTGAGGAAATAAAAAAAACTGTGGGCAGTGGTAAAAATATGCAAAATGTAACAACATGATTAATTAAGACTGTTACAATTTCAAAGTTACATTTTATAGTATGTGTATGTGTATATGTGTGTAGCTAGATAGATACACACATATAAATACATGCATTTCCACATAGGTCTGAAGCTAAAGTTTCAAAACAGTGTCTGTGGAATATATGGAATTGCTAGATGAGCTCAGCAAAATGAAACACACAATGATGTGAAAGAAGTTTGATTAGAAGTGATTAATTATTACTTTTTATTAAGGTTCATCGGTGTGTACTAGGTTAATGGCCCTGGAGACTTTACAAGCCTAACTCATAGAAGTGCCCTGGCATTGTGCCACCTGATATTAGTTCCCAGTGCCTCTATCAAGTACAGCCACTGGAGTGATCCCCGGGGTGAACTTTCTATTACCTATCCACTCATCAAGATTTCTCTTGAAGAAAGTTAGCGAGGTGCTCTGCTTGACATGTATGGGAAGTCTATTCGAGAGCATGGGCAGTCTCTGGGTTATGAACCTGTCCCTTCAGCATGTTCTGTTGATTGTGGTAATGAGGCTGAGGTCTCTGGAGAATGTGGTGTAGAGGGATTGGGATTTCTTTAGATGTAGCATTTCTAACAGAGATGAGTCAGACATGGTTTTGTAAGTCAAGCAGAGATCACCTCTAAGTAGGCGATATGAGACAGAAAATAGCTGGAATCTTTTGAGTCTGTCCATGCAGGACATGTGTTTAATGCCTAGGATCCTCTTCGTGAGGTACTTCTGTGGCCTCTCCAGCTGTTGCAGGTGTCTAGTGAGGTACATGCCAAATAGGGTATTATACTCAAAAATTGATCTAATGATGGAAGAGTAGAGAGAGATGATGACCTCTTTCTTCCTGGATGCAAAACCCTTAGTAATGAGATGTGCCAAACAGAAGGACTTTCTGACCATAGTGGCAATGTGTTGGTCGAAGGAGAGGTTGTTGTCAACCTGCATCACCAGATCTCTTATAACACCTTCAGTGTTCAGTGGGCTTCCACTGAAGTGGTAATTAGTGGGAACTGAGTTTTTACCAAAGGGGATGACAATGCATTTTTTGGCATTAGACTTAAGGCCATGGTTTTCACACCAGTCATTGGTCTCAGTAAGGCCTTTCTGTAGGATGTCTGCATCACTTGGGGAGTTAATAATGGTTCCCAGCTTGCAGTCATCTGTGAACTTGGCCAGCCAGAGTCCCTTTGTGTTGGCCTGGACTTCTGAGAAGTAAATGCCGAACAGGAGAGGACCCAGGACCGATCCCTGTAGGACTCCACTCGTGACAGGTCAGCAGTTGGACTTGGAGTCTGCTACTTTCACACTGTGTGTTCTATCTGTGAGCCAATTTGCAACTCACCTAGTGATATAGGGGTTGATGCCTAATTTGGTGAGTTTATCAATAATTCCTGAGTGAGGAACGGTATCAAAGACCTTGGCCAAATCAAGGTAGGCTGTATGCACTTGCCTTACCTTCATCCACAGCTCTGGTGACTGACTCAAAGAAGTCAACTAGGTTGAGCAGGCATGATCTCCCTTTCACAAAGCCAAATTGTGCGGGGTCTAGAGTTTGGAGATTTCTTATATCTTTGTTAATCAGGTCCATGATGATGCGCTCCATAGCTTTGCATATCAGACTTGTCAGGCTAATGGGGAGATAGTTCCCAGGGTCTGTAGTCGCTCTCCCTTTATGGAAAGGGATGACTGTAGCAGTGCACCATTCGGTAGGGACAAAGCCTAAGGTAAAGCTGTGACTGAACAGGGCACACAGATGTGGTGCCAGTTCACTTTGTAGTTCATGTAGAACACAGTCAGGGATATTATTGGGTCCCATGGAAGCTGTATTCTTAAACTTGAACTATGCAGCTTTAACCTGTGCTGCAGTAATGCTGGGTGTCTGGCATTCTTCCGGTGTTGTGAGTGGTCCTTTGGGGGGGGGGGGTAAAGTTGGCACTGAATTTGTTGGCCAGTATGTTGACAATATCTGCTGGCTAAGTATAGGAGGTACCATTGTGCAGTATCTCAGAGCAAATCTGGGAAATGCCACGGAGATTCCTGATATAGCCATAGAAGGCTTTGTGATTGTTTGTAGTGTCTGCCGCAATTCTACTTTCATAGCTGGCTTATGAGGATTTGATGAGGGATCTCAAACTTTTGTTGAGGCTAATAAGGGAATTTTTCCAGTCTTGGGACTTCATCTTTTTCTGCAACAGTTTCTTCCTTCTGTTGCAGAGTTTATTAATGGCAGGGGACCACAAGATTGGCTTCCTTCTTTTGGAGGAGAGCATCTTGGTTCTGTTGGGTATGGCTAGCTCCATGCATTTGTGTACATGTTCATACAGTGCATTGGTGTATGATTTGGCAGTAATGCAGCTATTTTCCATTGACATGGGTGCCGTAAAGTTAGCCATCTCTGTTTTCAGGAATCCAAAGTCAGCTTTGGAGAAGTTTTTCAAGGTGGTTACCTTTGCGGGGGTGTGTGGATGAGATGTGGATTTCCATGATGATTAGTTTAATGTCGGATCTGACAAGGGAAGGATTGACTATTGGTGTAGAGCAACGGTCACCCATGTTAGTAATAACCAGGTCAAGGATGTTGCTTCCTCTAGTGGGGGTCAGAATAAGCTTGTCCAGGGCATTGGAGTTGATGAATTCCAAGAAGCGTTGGGCCAGTGTATTGGTGCTTGAGTAGTTTTCCCAGCTGATGCAGGGGTATTGGAAGTCTCCTAGTATGAGACTGTTGGGTTGGACCTTGATAGATTCCAGGGTGCTTAGGAAAATACAGTTGTGTACACTTACCATAAATGTAGATGTTCGAGTGTATTCGCTGTTGCAGTCATTACATTTGGGTTATCTACCTGCAGGTAGCCCTCAGCCAGCCTGAATTCCAGAGTCTTAGATTCCTGTGTCAGATGCTGTCTCTTCTTCCATGATGTCAGGTCGTCAGGGGTATAAAACATGCAACCGACACCATTACATCAGTTTTTCTTGTTTCAGATGTCAGGTGCTCCCACAATGGGAAGCAATTATATGTTATGGTAAACCTCCATCAAAAAGCAAATACACCAGAAAGCTTAGCTACACCAAACAAGAAGGAAAGGTAGAGCCAAGAGAAGTCAGGGGGCTGGAGGGAGAGTAACCAGGACTGCAACAGTGAATACACTTGAACATCTAAATTTATGGTAAGTGTACACAACTGTACTATGTTCTTTGTGTTTCACTGTTGCAGTCATTACATTTGGGTTGATTCCCAAAGCTAAGGAAGGGAGGAGGAAGTTAGAGAGCATTAGGGCCAGCTATTAAGCCCTGCAAGACTGCAGTGGCAAAACCAACTCTGGATTTAAAAAAAAGGCATGTGGTAATGCTTGGTGAATGTATGTACAGAGCTCTAGGTAGCAGCTTCTAGGATGTCCCTGGTACGGACTCCTCTGAGAAAGGCTGTGGAGGTAGATGCAGCTCTGGTGGAATGTGATCTTATCCCCTGTGGGGTAGGTTTTCCATGGTGCTTATAGCAGACATTAATGCAATGGGCTATCCATTTAGAAATGGTTTGCTTTGAAATGGCCTTCCCCTCTGCCCCTGCAGCAAAGCCAACTAGCAGCTGTTCAGATTTTCTGAGAGGCTTAGTCCTGTCCAAATAAAAGTTGTCTGTGCACATCCAAAGAGTGCAGTATTCATTCTCCTTTGTTTTGTGGATTCGGGAAAAAGGTAGGCAAATGAATGGACTGATTTAGGGCCACACTAGACACCACCTTGGGCATAAAGGAAGGATTGGTCCTGAGGGAAACCCTGTCAGCATGGAAGATAATGAAGGGTTCCACTGCCATGAGGGCCTGTAATTCAGACACTCTTTTTGCTGAAGTGATGGCTAGAAGGAAGGCTGTTTTCCAAGAAAGGAATTTCAACTCTGCAGTAGCTGAGGAATTGCTTTAGCAGGGGGTGAGAGAAGCAGGGTGGTTCAGTATTATAATGTGCTGAAATGGCAGAGGCATGAATTTTAATTGACGAGAAGGATAGGCCCTTGTGGAGCATTTCTGTTAAGTACTGAAGAATATGAGGTAACCTGGGCTCAATCTCCTGAGTCTGGCTCCAGGAACAGTATCTTTTCCACTTTTCAGCATAGGATTTTCTAGTACTAGGCCTCCTTGCTTTCAGAATGATATCTAGCACCTGCTTACTGAGGGAATGCTATTGGAGAGCTCAAGGAATTAGCCAGGCTGCAAGATTCAGGGTTTGAAGCTGAGGGTGCAGAATCTGGCCCGCCTGCTAGAACAGCAGGGAAGGTGTCTGAGTAAGTGCCGTTGCTCCAGTAGTATCATATTGCGCAAGAGGGGGTACCAATGCTGGCGTGGCCAGTCTGGTGCAAACAGTATTGTCCTTGGCTTGTCCTGTTTGATCTTTAGCAGAACCTTTGAGAGGAGAGGCAGAGGGGGAAAGGCATAAACTGAGAGGCTTTCCCAGGTAAAGGACAGGGAATCCACTTTCCGAGCTTGACTGTGGGGAGTCCTTGTGCAGAATTTGTCCAATTGGTAGTTTTGAGGGGAGGCAAGCAGGTCTATTTCTGGAGTCCCCCATTTGTTTCTCAAGAGGTTGAATATGTTTGGTTCCAGTTTCCATATGTGTGGGTCCATGAGATTTCTGCTTAGGTTGCGAGTGAATGTAGTTTGCCTGGTAGGAATTGAGCTTGTAGGTGCACTTGGTAGCTCAAGGCTGTGTTCCACAGAGCCATGGCAAGTCTGCAGAGTGGGTACGAATGGGTTCCCCCCTGCTTGTTTATGTACCACATAACTGTGGTGTTGTCTGTCTTTACCAATAATTGTCCTGGAAGGTTCTGATATTTGAAGGCTGTCAAGGAATTCTGTACAGCTAACATTTCTTTTTGGTTGATATGCAGGTGCATCTGACTTGGGTTCCATTTGCCCTGAATGCACTGCCCTGTCAAGTGAGCCCCCATGCATAGTCTGATGCATCTGTTGTTAGGGTTTGGGCAGCAGGGGGTAAAGTGAAAGGGAGCCCTTTGTTGTTGTAGCAGGCCTCTGCCCACCACAGGAACTCTGTCTTTATACAAGGAATGATAGGAATCAATGATTCCAGGTCCTGAGAATGTTGACACCGTAGGCTTTTTAGATACTATTGTAGTTTCCTCATATGCAGTCTTGCATATGGAATTAGTAGAATGCAAGACACCATGAACCTCAAGGCTTGTAGAATTTTCCTTGCAGATAGCTGGGTCTTTGTGGCCAGTAGGTTGTCAAATAAACTTGTTTCTCTGGAGTGAGGAAAGCCATCTGGAAAGTTGTGTTCAAGCTTGTTCCCAGGAATACAATCTGTTGGCAGGGTACTAGGTGAGATTTCTTTTCGTTTATGGTGTACCCAGTGAGGTTAGAAGCTTCTTTACGAATGCCAGATGTTTTAATAGCAAGTCCTATCTTTCTGCCTGAATCAGAAAATCGTCCAGGTATGGGTATATTTAAATATTTCTCTACCTGCAAAATGCAATGGCTGGAGCTAGACACTTTGTGGAAACCCTGTGTGCAGTAGATAAGCCAAAGGGAAGTGCAGAGAACTGATAGTGCATGGAGTCTGCCCTGAAGCGTAGGTATTTCCTGCAAGATTAAGTCCAAGGTTGCCAACCAGGCATCTTTGCCTAGCATAGGAAGCAGCTGTTGAAGTGTTAGCATTTTGAATTTTGGGATTACCAGAAAGGTGTTAAGAATGGAGAGGTCCAGGATAGGACACCAAGAGCTGGCTTTTCTGGGTCCCAGGAAAAGTCTTGAGTAAAAACCTTGTCCCCTTTCTTCTGCTGGGACAGGTTGAATAGCCCTGATACTTAGAAGAGAGAGAACCTGCTGGTGAGCCACTGCCCACTGATTTGGGGTAGGTCTGGCCAACTGTTTGGGGTTGGTAGGGAGTGGAAGTGGAATTTGTATCATTGGAAAACTATATTTAAAACCCATTTGTCCCAGTTTTTTGCATGCAGGGTGAGCTTTCCTCCTAAGGGAGCAGGCAGTTGAGCAGGGCTTGGAAGGGTCAAGGTTAAGTCATTGTGACATTTTTCCATAGGGGGTTGCCTTACTACCTCCTACTTTGGAAGTGGGATTCCCCCCACTGCTTAGGCCTGTGCGTAGCCTGAGACTGTAAGCTAGGTGGTCTGCTGTTCCTGGGTTTGGACTCAGAAGGCCTGGAAGAGACTGGAAAGGACCAATTCTTTGAAGGCCAATACCTACTAAATCTGGGAGGCTGTATTTGCAGGAAATATTTAAGTTTGCATAGATTTAGCTTTTTCCTCCATCTTTTTGAGGACTTCTTCGGCTTTGTTGCCAAACAGGTGGTCTTGGTTTAAGGGAGCATCCAGTAATTTAGCTTCAACATGATCTGGCAAGTTTTGCTCCTTAAGCCAAGCATGCCTTCTAAGTACAGACTCATTGACAGCAGCCCTGCAAGATGCTTCTAAAGAGTCAAAACCACATTGTAAAGTATGTGTACCAACTTGTTCAGCAGAATGCATTAAATCCTGTAATTCTTTGTGTTCAGCACAGTCAGGAATCAACATCATTTACTGTTTAAGTAGTCCCATAACATGCTGCTAGTACTTTAACATATGAAACTGGCAATTTAAAGCCCTAATGGCCAAAGTAGCAGAAGTGTACACCTTCTTGCCCCATCTGCCCAAGGCTCTAGAATCTATATCAGAAGGGGTAGCAGTAGCCTTAATGCCCTTTGGACCTTGGGAAATGGTCTCTGGATCCACAGTAGGATTCTTGAAGAGGAACTTGTGAGAGTCAGGTACTCTGTATTACCTTACCTGTCAGGTTTTCTGGGAGCTGGAGGTAAAGTGTCTGGGGACAGGCTAGTTTGCAAGAAAGCATCATCTACAATATCCAGAACAGGAGGGATAGCTATAGGCCTGTGTTGAGGAAGGAGTAAGAATTCCCTAAGCTTCTTTTTGGAGTCAGAGTAATCCTGGCTTTCCCAGCGGAAATGCTCCCTAAGAGTGTGCAAGGTTTCACCATAAGAAAAATCTTCTGGAAGGGAAGCAGAGGGACTGGAATCCTCTGCATCAGAATCCTCATAGGCAGAGAAGGGCAAATCCTGGTAATCAGAAGAAACAGAAATATCAGAAGAATCAGAAGGAAAATCAGTTCTAGGTCTCAGAGTGGGAAGGCTGGCT
The DNA here is from genome assembly GCF_019279795.1 of Protopterus annectens. Taxonomy (NCBI): domain Eukaryota; kingdom Metazoa; phylum Chordata; order Ceratodontiformes; family Protopteridae; genus Protopterus; species Protopterus annectens. The sequence continues at coordinate 384,125,778 of NC_056725.1, forward strand.
TCCTCTAATTAAAGTAATAAGGTCTTCAGCCATTCTAAGCATTTGTATTTTATGGGCCTGACCATGCGGTTTGGATGTCGGTTTTCTAGGCATGGGTCGAGTTTTAGGCCTGGATGAAGAAGATGGCATCAGTTTAAAATGCAAGTCTGTAGGCCTGAATACACCCTCTGAAGCTGGTGCCTGCACAGCAGCTCCGAACCTATCCACGGTAGAGACATCCACAGGTTCCATAGACGAAGAAGCATCTCGCGGCATACCGGACTCTGAATGGGTCTCAGTAGAGGCCTGCGAATCTGAAGTAGTGGTTATCAGGGGCTGTGAAAGAGCTTCACTGAGTACCGGCAGACTAGCGTCTAGCTTAACGTAAGTGTCGTTGGCAGTTTTGGACCTATGCGGTCTGTCTCTGTCTTTATCCTTACATTTTTCGGAATATCGATAGTTGGCTGGCTTACCAAAGCCATTTCTGGATCGTTATACTGAGTACTAAAATAATTTGCTGCAAAAATAGACCGACGACAAATAGTTCGGGGGTTGAATAAGGCACAAAATCGACAGCGAGGGACGAGGTGGTCTGGGCCTAGGCAAGGAATGCAGTACGAATGAAAATCTTTATGAGGTATTTGCTTTCCACAGGTAAGACAATTGTTAACTTTTACTGACATCGGTTAAGAGCAAGAAAAAGGATCCCCAATGGGGTATTTAGCTTTTTTGAAGACTTTGGTTCTGAAACTCAAAAACGAAAATTTCAGGAGTCAGCCAACCGGCACTTGTGAACTGCTTCTGCTTCAGGCACTGCACAGCAAGATAGACTGATGTAATGGCAAGGGCTGCATGTTTTATACCCCTGATGACCTGACATCATGGAAGAAGAGACAGCATCCGACACAGAAATCCAAGACTCTGGTATTCAGGCTGGCTAAGGGCTACCTGCAGGCAGATGTAATGACTGTGCATATCCTTTATTAATATAGAAACAACACCGCCTTTGGAGCTTCGGTCCATGTTTTGGGGCCAAAAGGTGTGGAATAAGTTATAGCTTGAATTAAGAGGAATTTGAAAGATATGAGAAGCAGCTGAATGATGGGAGATGGTTATGATGGCAACAGGGAGACAAGGAAAGAAAAAGTGGCAAGACAGATGGGTGATTTTGTTAAATACTAAAACAGAATTTAAGGAAACTGTGCTAAAAGATGACATGTTAATGATCATTACATGAATAAACACCCTGCATGTGATATATGAGTAAATGGGGAGGTATTAATAGGAATAGTCTGTGGGGTATATAAAAACACATATATACCAGTTATTAGGTGGGATGTCAGATCTTCAATTTGCATTGTAGAAGACAGATGTGAAGGAAATAAATATAAACTGAAGTAAGACAGAAAATGCCTGTCTAAAAAAAGGGTGGGACATAACTACTTTGCTCAAGAATTCTGGACCAAGACTTTTTTACAATAATATCACTCTAATTCACTTAAAATGTTTAATAAAACAGCAGATTTTCCATTAATGCACACTTTATGAACAATAATAAGTATGAAACTCTAATGTCTGGCATAAATGACTGTCTGAAATATTCAGTGAGCAGGGCATAAATATGAGAGAAAATCAGAAATAGTTGGCAGGCATAGGATGAGTGCAAAAATAAATCTATAAGACGTATTATTTGAGTGTGTGCTCATATGGAAACTGAGGCAAAAAGGTGGAAATGGATTTTCATGTTTTTTTTTTTTCTTTTTTAATCAGTAAGTGTTAAAGGGGACTGAGACAGGGAAGTTGTGGCTGAGAGAGGAATTACAGATAGTACAATGGTACATGTGACGGACAGGATGTGCCTTTTATTTGAATAACAAGCAAATGTCATTATTACAATAGTCTAGAAAAGTGAAAAGAATTTGCATAGTGTAAGTCAAAAGGGAAATAAAACAGGATGGGGAATACCATCTGGGGTTAAAATGAATACTTAAAAGAATACGGAAGATGTACCTTCAGGGTTGTACAAGGTAAATGCAACATGGTCATCCCTGCTATCTTCTGATGTTGTTACCTGCTGCAAGTTATGTGACTGGTTTAAAAAAAGAAATGTAACCCTACTCATTTATTAATTAATTAATTAATTAATGTTTGCTTATTTGGTCTGACTGGGTAAATAGACTAGCTTATTTTCAGTGGATGCCCAGGGAGAAATGCTTTGTGAACAAAAAGAAAAAAACATATAGAGAAATACAGATAATATATCAGTGGAAGTAATATAAAAACATTAACAACATTTATTTCAAAACATTCCATTCAAACACAATTATAAATATAAAGCAGATTTGTATACAGCATAGCAATGCTGTGGTTTTCAAGAGTCACTTCTATGGTATAAAGTTGCATAGTTGTTTACAACTTTGTCAGGGTTAAGACATGGCAGGATCTCGTAGTATGTAATATAACTGGTACAGCTGCAGCAATGAGAAGGTGGATGTGATGTGCTTTCTAGCAGAGATAGTTGGGTAAGGTTCAGTCCTGCATAAAGTACCCAGTTTTTGGTGTGTGTGTGTGTGTGTGTGTGTGTGTGTGTGTGTGTGTGTGTGTGTGTGTGTGTGTGTGTTTTATTTATTTATTTTTTTTTTAGTTTCTTTTATGTAACCCGTATTAGCTTCACATAGGATACCAGTTCAGTTTTAGTACTGTTTTCATGAGTTTATGGTGAAGAGAATTTTCTAGTCAGAGAGTTGTTTCAAGTAAATGATTACTTCTGACTGTTTAGGATTCAGGAACATGCTGAACGTTAAATAGCCGTGCTTTTATAGGTATGAGGAATTCCTGGATTAATTTTTCTAGGTGTTTGTCAGAGCAGATCAGTGTAGATTCATTATCATACTGCACTGTGGTGGCATGCTTGCTAACTGTGCTGAGATCATTTATAAATATGTTTAAAAGTAGTGGCCCATGAACTGATCCTTGGGGGACACCTACTGGTAGGGAGAAAGTTGGAAAGTATTTTCTCATTTTACAGCTTGTGATCTGTCAGGGAGGTAGCTTTCAAACCATGAAAGTGATGATATACTTAGTCAAAGGAGCACAGTTTTTGTATTAGCATTGTATGGCAGACAAGTGAAGGAATGCAATGGGCACCAAGGTGCATACGTTTCTGCTGTAGTTTATGATAGAAGTGAAACTGACAAGAACAGTGGTGGTGTTGTGATGTGGGCAGAAATCTTGTGTGTGGGATAAAAGGTTAAAAAATGTTATTGTCAGTGATGTATTTGAGAAGTTCATGTTGGGTATAATTCTCAAGCGTGCTAGACAACAGGGATGGTACTGTAATGGGTAATAAGTTGAAAAGGATGGGGAGTTTACACCTTTAAGTAGTGGTACGATGCAAGATTTTTTTTTCCCATAGGGTGGTACATTATTTTCTTTTATGAAGTGGTTTATTTGGACGCCATTAGCAGCTGGTTTGATGTATTCTACATTTAAGCTTTTTTTTTTCCTAAAAATGCAATGTGGACCTTAACAGCCACCTAAACTACCACCAAATCAGGCACACGGAGTATTTGTTTAACTTGTTAAGTGAAAGGCTAGTGGTTGCACATTTGTTTAGTTTAGACCTCAAAATTCTGCTCAGAGGTTTTTAATTCTGACCAATCAGTAGCAATGACAGAAAAATCCAGTAAAAATATTTTTCTTTCATATTACTTTCTGACCATTAAACACACACAAGGAATACATGCTTAATCAGATCTTCTGGGCAAAGTGTCATGCAGTCAGACCATCTGCTGGCATTGAAATAACTCCTTACATACATACCTCAGAAAGCATTGAATACTGCCCTCTTCTGCCTAAGGTGATGCACAGTAGGTCATACACTGCAGTTGCATCCTGTAGACTGACGGCTCGATCATCTTTTTGGTCAGGGGCTCTGCTAATTACCGCATCTCGATTTGCCTGTGTGCATAACAGGGGAAAAGACTTAACAAAATTCAAATGCAAATGCTTTTATCAAAAGTTTTTAGTGATATTCTTTACAAATGTTAGAGGTAATACTACAGCATAAGGATATAAATACTGTAAGGTAACAACAGGATTACCTGACTTCAGTGAAACTCAGTATTTCAATACTTGATCTTAATTCAGTAAATGCTGCAGTTATTTAGGAACAAAGTATAGGAAAGTATAGAGAAAACTCAGATTCCAAGTCAAGCAACACTGCAAAATGCACAGACAGACTTCAGCTTCCAGTTCAAAAGTTCTGGAGGGAGGCATTCCTCCTGCACCCCTCATGTTGTGGAGCTTTCCTCTTCAAACAACCCTGGACGTACACCACAACAACTCCTGAGATCACACCATTTCAGGTAAAGGGAACAGAAGTATTCCCTCCTCTCCACGGCTGTGTTATCCCACAACATATTTAGATTCAGAGGATGTGGGTTTAACAGGGGCTTGCACCCACTGCAAAAACGTTGATGTTTTTATGCTTAATGAATGCCTAGGGAGTTAGATCTCCTGTCTTTTTTCAGCGCTTGACACATTTAGTTACTTTCACCATCGGACAGTTTTGCTACAGTCAGATACAGGTGTTCAAAATACCACATTTTGATGAAGTGAAGTGGATCCAAAACAGCTTGCAAGTCCTAACAGGGCATGACGAATTATTTATTATAGCTAGCTTATAAAGTATGGAATGCAAGCATGGGTGTTGGATCATTCTGAAAAAATTAATAACTGAAAATTAAAATAATCTCTTTGCAGATGACACAAGATGAGGGGTAGTATGTGCAAGAGGAACAGCTCCACTTCAGCTTTACAAAAGGTATGCGTGATGTAGCTGAAGATTGATAATTTCACAGTACAACATGCACTAGTAGGAGTCAGCCTCAACAATCATGTGACCAGTACAAGAATGGATGTGGGGGAACCAGCTTTGGAACCTCAATTCAGAAAGTAAAAAGGCAAAGAAACCTGGAATGAAATTCCCAAAAGTCTATATCACAAAGCAGTGAAAAAAAAATTACAAAAATGCATAGGAAAACAAAAGAGTACTCTTTTGTAATTCGAAGACCCATTAGTGTAAGTCCTGAAATAATGACTACAAAACTAAAGGACAACATAGATTAAGCATTCCCCAACAATCCCAGTATATATAAATAAATATATATATATATATATATATATATATATATATATATATATATATATATATATATATATATATATATATACATATATATACACACTAACTCTGGGACTGTCATACCTTGGATAAAAGAGAATAATCCTATACTCCTACAGAGAGCAATCTCAGACTTACTATATATAAATATGATCTGCAATTTCAGATATTCAGTCTTGCCTTTTCTGGGGTTCACACATTTGAGTCACAGAATTTAAAACTGTTACAAAAACAAAAGTCTACAGAGAACTTAATATTTTTTATGGAGGAAAAGTCCATGCGCACAAACAATAAATTAGAAAATTCTAACCCCAAGACTCCATAGCCTCTGAGCCTCTCAGAAGAGAATAATACTTGGTTTCCAGAAATACAATTGTTCATTTTTTAGTTATTGGCATTTTTTTTGCCATTTATGTACCACAGTGCATCTGCTACAGTTCATGCACACAGGCATAACAGCTTTCATTTCAGGATATGCATAACTTTATTTTCAAGCTGTATATCATCTTACATCTAGCATTTTGTTCAAAAGTATAACCATATTAATGCTCTTGCATGCCTTCACAGCTCTTAACAAGTAGCTAACAACATGGCATTATAAAAAAAAAAAACAATACACACACACACATTCCCTCACTGTCTGGGTGCATCCTTGGAACTACAACAATTTTCCAGAGCACTACACCCATTTAACTAGACATTTCACATATCTGCTCATCTTATTATGGTCCATGGGCTTTCCCTTTTTATTTATTTATTAATTTAACATTTGTTGACCGGGAAAGTCTGACTAGGACATAGCCTCCAGACGCATGTCTTTGGAATGTGGGAGGAAAAGGAAGTACACAGACAAAATGCACATGAATGCAGGGAAGACATGCAGACTCTGCACAGAAGGCACCTCAGCTGAGAATCGAACAGGAAAACCTCTTGCTGTGAGGTGACAATGTTAACCGCTGCACCACTGCACCACCCAAGTATTAAAAGAGCTTTCTCCAGTCCTAACATGTATTTTTATTATTTTGCTCTCAGCTTCATATTTCAGATTTATTCTAATCAGTTTTCTTTTTTTTCATTTCATTTGACAATGTTCATATGATGTAACTACTCTGACTTCTTTGCTTTTGCACTTAAACTTTTTATGCCATTCTCTCATCACAGATAAACACTCTTTCTGCCTGCTGGCCCCATTTTCCTCTTCTCCCACTACTGCAAAGAAATACAATCTCCAATCCCCGGATACCTTTTTTCTGGACAAGTTTTCCCACAGCCCTCTGTCTTATGGGCATACACAGGACATGTGTTCTGTTCCCACCATCCCCCACTCTCATCTCCAACTTTTATCTGGAATTTCACTGATTTCAGTCTTGTGTGATCTGAGATTTCTTCTCAACATAAAATGCCAACTTAAAACTGAGTGATCAGCATTTTTGTGATTTACGCACGTGTGATTCAAGATTCCAAAAAGATTCACTTGGGATTACCATACAGAATGCTTGATCACTCGGGGTCAGTGTGAAGGCAGCAGTTAAGACAAACCAAGTATTGGATGTACATCCATGGATAGGAAGGTGAAGTTTGCCATCTATCAATGGCTTTGAAGCTCACAACTGGAACAATGAATACAGATCTGGAAGTCTAATGAGAAGAAAGAGATCATGATATTGTAGAAAATACAGAGAACAGTAACCATAATGGTGTGAAGAAACAGAGATAACGACTCATGAATTATTTTCAATAGGAAACGGAACAGCCACAGCAGACATGATAAAGGTACATAATAAAGCATTAAAGGGAATGTGTAATGTTATTAGACAGGACAGCAAGACAGATTAGGCATAAGGGACATGTCTACCATGTTAAGGAAATCCAGTTCAACCTAGAGTTTATAACCTATTTTTTTCATAGAGAGGGTGGTGCACAGCTGCAATAAGTTGCTAAAATATGTAGTGGAGGCTAACGCGGTTCAGTCATTTAAAAAAAGCTTAAGAAATCTCTTCCTTAGGATAACTGTAACACTCAGGCAGAGCAAACAACTCAGGGTATCCATCTCCAGTGTTTTTTATCTTATGATGCATTTTGTTATGTCTCATTGCAGCAATGCATTTCTTCAAAACTCTAGTTTCATTCTTCAGCACAACTTGATGATTTTGAGATGTCTTATTTTCCCTAGCAAGATTATCTACCAAACAGTGCAAGCATTCCTGCTATACATTTTTCATCCATTCCATGTTCTCAGGTATACGAACATGGAAGAAAGAAGATGTGCTTTGTCTCCTTCCTTTCTTTCCAAGCAGCCTAAGTTCAGTGGCATTTTATGCTTTAGACAAAAAGAAGGAAGGATAGCCAAAGAATAGTTCCTCCTCTCAAATGTGCCTGCAAAGGCTTGTACAACCCCAAGACAGACTCTGTGTGTCACATCATGTGTGGTAGGCAACTTTAGACTTCTAATGGTACAAAAGTGGGAACATTTGGATACTGTGACTTTGTTTTCCAATAAAGAGGACAGGATATCCTGCCCCCAACAAACTATACCATGTGGGTAAAGACTACCCTCGTAGATAACATGGTGTCTATGCCTGTGCTGAAGTATAAACTTTCCCACCTATGGTCAAGCTATTCATCCTATGAAAAGGGAATCCAAAGTTGCGCATTACATAGGGAGCAAGTGTTTTTGACCTATTTACCAGCAGTGAGGATGTGGCATTAGCAGATGCATATTTAACTGTGTGGTGTCCTGGTAGACAAGGAAGTTAAAGGTATTGGGACTTTTTCTGATGTTGAAGTAAAAGAGCTTCTGGCGTGAACATGCTCAGAGAACATGCTGTATAAAAGACAGCTGTAGCAAGCACAACAACAGGAAATGGCATTTCAATGAGCTGCTCCTCCTGGCAGCATTTTATAGTTTTCATTGAAGATGCCAAAGCAACACTTGGGAACGTTAAAGGACTTTTTGTCATCCGGGGTTGTAATTGTAACTTCTTAAAGGGTGTAAAACAGATGTTTCAAATGCTGTTCATTACTGGGGTAATTTTTAACCAACAAAAGAAACTATTCAAGTTGACATGGGAGTTAGAAGAGGCCCTGGTCCCAGTGAACTTATACAACAGCCTCATCCTCAGTAGAAGCAGGCCCAAATGTCTGATAGGGCCAAGGCTGATGCAGAAAGTAGACAAAGCAGACCTCAGCCCCTTTAAGGATAATCTGAGTAGCCTTGAGTCCAGTCCTATCAACCTGAATAGGGAACAGGACAAGATTATCTCTCTCTCTCTCTCTCTCCACTTGACAGCTTGGTACTTATCACATTAAATCATTTGTATATGAAAGCTATGCTTTGAATTTTTGTTCCATTCCATCCCTTGCTCCATCCAAATTTCTAGAGAACTAGACCCAAATGAGAAGCCACCACCTCTCAACTGTCCAGATTTTCACACAATGCCCAGATATTTGTCTCATATTTTTGGTCTGTTCTTATTAAAATTTTGGTTTTCTGGCACATAATTGGAAAATCATTGAGGATGAAAGCAGAAAATTATGACATGCATCTTAGTTTCAGACTTAATACCATTTAAGCTGTTATTTTATAAACTTTCCAAGTTTTTTAAGAGGAATATTTAAAAATGTTCCCTGTTTTGGGGCCTTTGTCTCCTCCCCCCCATTATTTATGACTTTGCCCACATTTCTTGCTCCATGAGGTTGAGAAGTACCATCACCACCACCTACAGGCTTACTGTTTTTGAAAAAAAAAAAAAAACAACTATCCAGCTTTATCTCCAATAAATAGGAGGAAATTCAACATTATTCGAGATTCACTTTAGTGCTGAAAAAATGTTACTGAAATCTCATTCAGTCCTAGATGTAACTAATATCAACCTCTTCAACAAAAAAAAAAATTAATCATGGTCATCCTTCAATCAACCATGTCTCTCCCTTATAAAGGAGAATGGATGTACATTTCGGACTTCCATAATGCCAACTGCCACATAAAGATAATAAGAAAGCAATTGTTCCTTCATTTACATAAAGAAACTGGTCCCTATCAGGTCAGGACCGTGATGTTTGATCTCTCTTTTGCTCTAAGGACTTTAGAAAGTGCAAGCCACTAATGTTAAGATAATTGTGAAGTTGCTCTATATAACAGTTTCACCTGTTCTTAAGGAGATTAACAACAATCACACACAATATTATATTCATAAAGGATCAGAAAGTATTCTAAGTTCTAAGCTACCACAGGAATGCAAAATGGAAATTTTACAAAAGTCAGAGTCAAAGTAAACTTTACTGTCACTTTGATACAGACAAGTGCGAACCGAGCGACATTACGTTTCTTCGGGCTCAATGTGGATACAATACATAGACTACATTTAACATGACAAAAATACACAAAATTCTATAGACAGACAACAAACACAACAACAATAATAAATACTTGCACTATTGACTGATTTAACAGATTGTCACTCATTACTAGGTTATTAGCTTATTTTCACAGGAAAAATTGCACTTAAGTGATTGATTTAAGGCCTACATTTATATTGCACAGTAAGCCATTTCAGTTTGATTACTGCTGACTTTGCTCTCTGGGTGCGGGTAAGACCTTGTTAAATATTGCACTATAGAGACTTTTCAATATTATTGGATTACTGCCCTAAAGTCCAGTTGTAGGGTACTGATCCTAGAGTTCAGTAACCTGATGGCTAGTGGAAAGAAGTTGTTTCTGAATCATGTGGTTTTGCAGTGTATGCAGATAGGGATGTCTACAAGTAGGGGAATAGAATATAATTAAGAGGGGGCTATTATTTACTAAAGGAAATTAGCAAAGGACCTGGAGTATTGTGGGCAAATAATTTGGAATGAAAAGATAGCAGAGTGGGGTGAGGCCATGAAGAAGTTTGAACTGTAGATTACTGACGGTCTCCCTTACCAGGTCTTTAAAAAAAAAAAAGCACAAGCAAAGGAAAATGGGATGGGGAGTGCTAAGTGAAAAAGTCTAGAACAGAAGCTGCTGTTAAAAAGGGATAATTAGTAGGAAATTTAAAGTACTGCACAATAACTGTAAGAATGAACAAATGTGGGGAGGTTTGGAAAGACTGGGAAAAAAAAAAAGATTAGAGAGGCAATTTACAAAAAAACAATGGGAAGGAATTTGTAAGAATCACAAGTAAGCAACAAACTCCAGAATGTTTACAATTTTGTATGGACTCATTTATATAAGCATTTTTGTACACCTAGTAAACCTCAAATAATTTTTCCTCAGGTAGATAGCAAATGATGGCAGTGTGATGGTGGAACGGACAGATAACTGGGAACATGTTGTTTGGGAATATAATGAGCTGGCAGATTTTAAAAATTCCTTACCTAGTACTTTGACAGACAATTTGGGTTAATGAATAGCTGTAACCAAAGGAATGACTCTTTTGAACTAGGATATACGATCTGAATTACCTAGACTTGGTAAGGTCTTGCTAAGTTTAATCTTACTGGCTGCCAAAGAAGCAAAAATGTAATTACTACAAAATGGAAATAAAAATCTAATCCCAATGTAAAGGAAGTCTGGGTGATTATTCTATGCTTCAAGGTTGTATTTTAGAGCAAGTATTTGTTGAAAATGATGATGAAATTCTTTTGAAAGAAAAAGAAGTTATGTACTCACCATAATGTTCCATGTGAGTTGTTCATCTCGCCTTCATTCTTACAGATGGGTTCGGAGCCGATCCTCTGCTCCAACTCGACCAAATGCAAGAGCTCGAGGCCTACTCCCTATCCCATGATGCCCTAGTGCTATCCTCAGATCCTGTTTGCTGTTAAAATATTACATGCCACTCTTAATATACCAAAATTAGAAGATTGGATAAGAGATGATACAAGTATGACATACCTGAATTCTCTGTCCACAAGAAGTCCGGATGGGGGTTGGAGGGTGGAACGTAAGAATGAAGGCGAGATAAACAACTCACATGGAACATTATGGTGAGTACAGAACTTCTTTATGTGAAGTTGTTCTATCTTGCCATTCATTCTTACAGATGGGTAGTGTCCCAAGCACCATCTTTCTTGGGTGGCTCAGGAGAGAATGTTATTCAGGACAGTGGAATCAAAGGAAGCCCTGTCCCTGGAGGCCTTGTCTACTTTGCAATGAGTGATGAAAGTATGAACCCTTGACCAAGTAGCTGCTGCACAAATAGTATCTAATGGTAATTTGGCAGAAAAAGCTGAAGAGGTAGAAACAGCTCTAGTAGAGTGGGCCTTTATCTTCTGATGTAATGGTGTATTCACTGAACTGTAAGTGAAGGAAATACAATCTCATAACCATTTCAATAAAGTGGTTTTCACCACTGGAGCACCTTCTTTGGACTCTGAAAAGGAAACAAAGAGTTGCTCTGCTTTCCTGAAATCTTTGGTCCCATCTAAATAGAACCGAAGCTGTCTGTGAACATCAAGCTTGTGCAGCATATGTTCCATCTTATTAGAATCCTTCAGGAAAAACACGACAATTCTATGGACTGATTGAGAGTTGTCTCTGAGCAAACTTTAGGTAGAAATGATGGGTTTGTTCTAAGTGAAACTCTTGTCATTCTGAAAAATCAAATAAGGGGGTTTAATGGACAAGGCCTGTAACTCTGAAGCCCTCCGAGCAGAAGTAATGGCTACTAGAAATATGGTTTTCCATGATAGATATTTTAGGTCACAAGATGAAGCTGGCTCAAAGGGGGGGTAAGATGGTTCGGGAAAGAACAACATTTAGATTCCATGGCATAACTGGAGATTTAATGCATGGTCTCATATGAACAGTACCCTTAAGAAAAGCTTTGGAGAGTCTATGTGACATGATATTAGAACTCTGATCACCAAGATGAAATTTAGAAATTGCTGCCAAACTGAACCCTAATGGTTGCTGCAGCTGCCCCTTCATTAATTTTCTTTTCTTTCCAACCCCTCCCCCAGACTCTTTAACTTTGCCTTCCTTCCTGTGGTGCCATGTTTAAACTTCTTCTTGGTTTCTGTGCATTCCACATGGAAGCTTCTACTCTCCTCTGCCTGTGTGCTATCTGGCTTTAGAAGGTACTGTGTATGACATACTGTTTTATTTATTGCTATTTACAGTGCTACTAAGCACCGTCTGTCAGTGCAGAGTTAACTGTGCTTGCTAAAGTTGTTTTATCTGTACAAGCTACTGCATTTTACGTCTAGTACTACATTACTGTTTAAGCAGAATTTACTTCTGCTCTGCTTATAGGGCTCAGTTAACTGTGTTTGTTAAAAGTTGCTTTATCTGTACAAGCTAATGCATTTACTCCTACTGCTCCATTACAGTTTCTTTTTAAGATTGTTTTCTGTTCTGCTTATGGGGATGAACTGTGTTTGCTAATATTTGCTACTTCTGTACAACCTACTGCATTTACTTTTAGTGCTCTGCTTTCATGGTTATTTCTTGTCTGTATTAAAGCTCACTTAAATCTCTGTTTTTCTAGGGTTTTGCTAGGTTTAGTTGTTCATGTGTCTTTTCTTACTTTCCTGGTCTAACCTTTTGTATGTGTTCCCCTTTATGTCTTGCAGCTTCTCCCGACAGGTTAAAAACTCTGTGGTCATCCCCTGCCCAACAGACTCGCCAAGCAAAATACCTTGTGAAAGAGTATAAATCTGCTTCTGCTACTTGCCTGAAGCAGCTCCAAAACAAACTAAAAAGCACAGCTTTCTAAACTGTAGGTGTTCCTTCTATTGCAATTTATTCATACTCTGAATCTGTTTTTAAAACTATCTGCTTTTAAAAAGCTAAACTGTTCCTTATTTAAAGTATTACTACAGGGCAGATGAGCATACACACAGGTTAGTTTTTTCTGGCTGTAGTAACTTACTTTGGCCACCAGAAGGCAACACAATGTCAGCAGTCTACTACATTCCTTGATGTTTTAACTAATAGTACCTGTAGCTTTTAGTTTAATGTCGTTTTAACTCTCAATAGTTCCAGTATATGTACGTTTAATGTTGCCAGACACACTCTAGAGTGCTGTTTAACCCCTGGTACATCTTCTGATTCCCTTTGTCTCCTATATTTAAACTTATATCTGCAATATTTCCATCTCTGGCTTGCTCTCATTCCCTCTTCAGCTCTGATTTTCACAGTTGCTTCCTTTCTAATTGTTTCAGTGCTGTTTCACACTGCTGACCTGACCCTGTCAGTACTGTTTCCAACCAGCTAGGCCACTGTGATATCCATCTCCAGTCTCTATTCCAACCCCTCCCCCAGTTTCTTTCACTTTCTTTTATTTCCAACCCCTCCCCCATACTCTTTAACTTTGCCTTCCTTCCTGTGGTGCCATCTTTTACCTCTCTGAACCACTCTAATCCTTTCCCTATAGCACTGCTAGAATATCCCTTACCCCTTCCATACCTTTGTCTGAACTTACCTTACACTTCACTGATTGTTTTTCACTGTTGCCCTTGATTCTTCCTTTCCTTGGCTCTACCAACTCTGTTCCCCCTACGGGCTCACTCCACTCCCCTACCCCCAAATCCCACCCATCCCCAATACCCCTACACTTATACTTAGCTAGCCACTCCCACCACTTCCACCATCCGATCCAAACTACCCATCATACCCCCAAAATCTCCTCCGACAGTTCACCCATTATAATAAGCCTACCTTTCAGAGTTTACTGCCAAACACAACTTATCCTGATAAACTACTAAACAAGTAACCTAAACCATAATCTCTTACTCAAACTAACTCCATAACTTAGCTCACCCCTTACTTCTACTCTAATAACCATCATGACCCTCAAATCTCTATCCCTACTTACTCAAATAACACTTTTAATTACCTTAACTTACCTAAATTATATCAGCCAACCTACTAATGCAAACCACTCCCCCCAATTTCACACCACTACCCCATCCACTACAAGGTACACATCTACCATTGCTCATATATCTCCCAGTCTCTACCCCCTCAACACTAGCATGCTCTTCCCTTATAGACTCCTACCTAACTCTAAAAACATAATTCCCAACTACACTAGTCTAATGTCCACAAAACCCTCTACCTGTATACTACACCCCAAACAAACCAAATACCTCATCCATCATCTTATCTCTATCCTTCTCTCCGGGAACATCCACCCAAACCCAGACCCCTCTACCACACTGCTTCAAACCCCCAAGCAACAGGCAAACCCCTTGACTTCTCAGCTCTAAATGCTCAGAGCCTGTGTAACAAAATTCCAAACCTTCATGCCTGGCTTCTATATAACCAGCCCGATATTCTCTCCATCTCAGAAACCTGGCTTAAGAGTACAAGTTTCTGAAATAACCCCTCCCAATTACCGCATGTTAAGGCATGACAGAACACAAAAAGAGGGAGGTGGTGTAACACTCCTTTACTCAGCATCCCTCTTAGTCGCCCCCTATACCAAACCCTCTCCCAAATTTGGCAAGGCATAAATAATACCAGCCCTAATCCACCTAAACAAGCATAAACTCATATTTGTTCTCTCCCTCTATATTCCCCCTGGCGACAATATCTCATCCATTGAAGATATTCTCTCCTGGGTTTTGACTAACATTACTCATGAAACCATAATCCTGGGGGACATGAATGCAAACTGGGCCACAATCCAGTCTCCCACTAACTCACTCAATATTAACTTATATAACTTTACACAACTAATCAATTCCACTACCAGGCCTTCCAAGAACTCCATCACTGGAACTTCAATAGACTGGATTCTAGTATCCCATCTTCACTATATCTCTGATAGTGATATTCTCCCAGACCCACTAGCTGACCATTTCCCCACTTTTGATGACCGTCTCCCCTCTTCTATACAACTAACTCACACCTATATTTCCACTCGTTGCCTAAAGAACTTCAATGCTGAAACCTTCTCAAATGCACTAAAAAGCACAAACGGGAACCCATTAAAAACTCCTTCCCTAGATAATGCTCTATCCTACTTTAACTCTACTTTCACAAACTTGCTCAACTCTTTTGCCCCTCAAGAAATGAAACATATAAAAAGTAACCCTGTACCCTGGTTAACCAAAAACACCTTAGCTACTATGAGACTCCGTGACAAAGCCTGGACACATTATCATAAAAATAAAACCACTCTCGCCCTAAACAAATATAAAACACTATGAAATAAAGTAAAAAAACGTATCACCTTAGACTGCAAAGCCTATTTCTCCACTCTCCAAACCATCCATACCACCAATCTTTATTTTGGAAAGGAATCTCATCTCTCCTCAACCCAGGAAAAAAAGAAAACCCTTGCCCCAACCCAGATGCCTCTGACATGGACTTGGCCACCCAATTTAACTCTTTCTTCATAGAGTCCATAAGTAAGCTGGCATCATCCTTCACCAACACCTCTACAACCCCTCCTCAGCATGCTCCCATCCCTTTCTCCCCTAGCATCCCTTTCCCCCAACTTCCACCTTTCTCTATCAATTTAATCTCTATACCTACCCTAAAAAAACTTCTCCTAAAATTAAAACCTGGTTCCAATGCCCCTGATGAAATTCCCTCCTACTTCCTAAAAGTAGCCACAGAAGCCATTGCTCTCCCTATCAGCATACTAATTAATCGGTCTATCTCAGAAAGCCAGGTCCCCCAGCTCTGGAAGAAGGCCTTTATTATTCCTCTCCATAAAGGTGGCAATAATAATGACATCCCAAACTTTTGCCCTATCGCCATCCTATCCCCCATTTCTAAGCTACTTGAAAAGTGTGTACACCAACAACTCTTACCCTACCTCATCAATAATCAGCTTCTTACCCCCACATAACATGGCTTTAGACCAGTTCATAGTACCTCCACTGCCCTCCTCTCCTTCCTAGAAACAATCAACAAAGCCTGCGACTCTGGCCACTTTGTATCCACTCTTTTCTTCGACCTCTCTAAGGCATTTGACACTATTTCCCACAAGCTCCTTCTTACCAAACACTCTAAACTTAACCTATCCCCTTCCTCTACCCAGTGGTTTTCAAGCTATCTCACAAACAGGCAACAAGCAGTTAAATGGAAAAAAAGCTACCTCACCCTTCCTTAATACATCCACAGGCGTCCCCCAAGGTTCCATACTAGGCCCCCTATTATGCAACATATTCATAAATGATTTCTTCAAAGCCATTCCTAATTCCAGTCTCATCCAATATGTCGAAGATTCTACTATAATCTGTTCTTCCCCTTCCATCACAACTCTAAACAATCTAACACAAGCCGCCTTCTCTTCCACTAAACAGTGGATGCTGGACAACCATCTAGCCCTTAATGCAACCAAAACAAAACTTATGTTATTCAATGCATCCAAAACCTCTTCCCTAGACAAACAATCCTTCATAATTACCAGCAATAACAATGCCTCCCTAGAACTAGTCCCCGACACAAAATTACTAGGAATTATCATTGACAATCAGCTAAAATTTGATAAGCATCTACGAGCAAATATAAAAACAAACATAAAATTTAGGTATGCTTTACTGCCACAGCCACTTTATCTCTCCCACCACTAGGATTACATTAGCTAATACATACCTCATCCCATCCCTTTTATATGGTGCATCTATCCTAACCAGCCTACAATCTTCCCTCAAAACAAAACTCTCATATTGTTATAACAAAATATCCAAATTTGTGGCAGGTCATAGAGCCTCTTCTCACCACTGAAATTCCCTTCATCAACTAAGTTGGCTAGAATTACCAAACTTCCACACATATACCCAGCTCATCCAAGCACACAAACTCATTCATAACCCGTCTCTCTGCCCCTCCCTAGCAAATACCTTGGAAATGCATAAACCAGATAGACTCCTAAGATCGAATACCCAAGACCTAATTAAATTGCATAAACCAACACATCCTGCTGGGAATCAATTGATGTCCTTCTCTCTTGCATGCCTCTGGAACTCTCTCCCTTCTCCCATCCTCACCACCAGCAGTCTCTCCTTGTTTAAAACCTCACTGCACTCGCACCTTACTTCACAATGGAAATGCTCTTGCTCTCATCCAACCTAATTCTACCACACTTTCCTCCTAACTTTCCAAATGTTGTTGCCTGTAACTAACTCCTAAAGTTTTACATCCTTACCTCATTGTAATTCCCTAAAAAAAAAAATTAACCTGATGTAATTTTCCTAATGAAAATCTTTTATTTCTGTATTATGTAACATCTATTTGAATTGTGCAATATGGGTTTGTACTATACAAAATATGTATTTAACATTTAATTGAAATGTATATTATGGATTTGTTGTGCAATATGGGTTTATACTATACAAAATATGTATTTAACATTTAATTGAAATGTATATTATGGATTTGTGCTCTTCCTGTACTATGTACTTGTATTTCTCTGGAGATTTCTCCCCAGGACTACATTGAAAATGGGCTCCTTGTAGACCAATGGACTATCCTGGAAAACAAACTGCAAATAAATACATAAATTAAAAAGTTTAGTCAAAAACTCCAAAATGGATGAAATTGATGCCAGATACAGGTCAATATTGTTTTGGGATGCCCATATAGAAAAACTCTTCTATTTACTAAGGAATAACTTCCTGGTAGAGGATTTATGAGAGGATGTCAAAATATGCTGAGCCGCAGCTGAGAGAGCCTGAAACCTGACTATATGTGGAATTGGAGCAGCCAAGCTGTCAATTTGAGAGACTGAAAAGAGGGATGAAGAGCCCCTATTGAATGACTCAGAAGATCTGGAAATGGGTCCAGGATCCAAGGTTCTTCTAACAGATGAGGCTGGAGGAAGGGGAACCAGATTTGACAAGGCCAGTAAGGGGCAATTAGAATGATGGTCCTTCCCAGAGCCTTTGCTTTCTGTAACACTTTGGGAATCAGTGGAAAGGGAGGGAAGGCATAAAGGAGACCCGGGGGCCAATTGTATACAAGTGCATCCCTTGGGGCATCCCCCAGAGGGGGGATTAAGGCAAAGCAGCTGCTGCATTTTGTGTTTGTTGGAGTTGCAAAGAGATCGCAGCAAGGCTGGCCCCATCTGCAGAATATTCTTTCCGCTACTTCTTCTTTGAGGGACCACTTGTGAGGCAAGAGAATAGCCCTGCTCAGTTTGTCCGCTATCACATTGGACCTCCCCGGGATATGCATTGCTATCAAAAAGCGCTGGGTGGAAGTTGTCCACTGCCATACTCTTATGGCCTCTCAACATAGGGGATAAGATCTGGTTCCTCCTTGTTTGTTTATGTACCAGACCACTGACATACTGTCCGTTTGATTTGCAATAGTCCCCAGAGGGAGAGAGTCTTGAAAGGACTGCAATGCTAGAAGTACCGTTCTCATCTCCAGGACACTGATATGCAGGTGAGCCTCTTGTTTCTTCCATGTGCCTTGGGCTGCTCTTCCCTAATAATGACCCCCCACACCTTATCAGGGAGGCGTCCATGGTCATAGTGGCTATAGGAGTGGGTAGAACAAAAGGGAGACTTATTGTTACCTGATGAGATGTCAGCCACCACTTAAGGTTCTGCTTGCGTGAATTCATTATTATGACTCGATGTGACATTGGAAGTTCCTGAAAAGACCATTGTGTGAATAGGAGCCAATGCAGTATACACATGTGCATCCGACCCAAAGGAATCGCAATGACTGCTGCACCATTGAAGCCGACAGAGGTTTAATGTTTTGTCCCTTGCTTGTATGAGTTGATGCCTGGTGGTGGCAGTCAGAAGCCAGTCCTCTAGGTATGGAAACACCTGAAATCCTAAATATCTCAGGTGAGCCGTGACTACTGCCATGCATTTGGTGAACACTCTGGGGGCTGTAGTGAAACTAATGGGCAGAGTGCAAGACTGATAGTGACTGGCTCCCAGCCGGAAGCGCAGATGATCCCTGGATGGTCTGTCCATTTTTATATGGTAGTATGCATCCTGGAGATCTACTGAGCACATCCAATTGTCTTTTCCTAAAAAGGGGAATATTGACTGTAGCATAACCATCCAGAATTTTGTCTTTTTTACTGACTTGTTTAGTCTGCTGAGATCCAAAATGGGCCTCCAGTGCCCTGTTTTCTTTGGAACTAAAACGAACCTTGAGTAAGTTCCGGATCCTCTCTGGTCTGCTGGGACTCCTCTGCCTCTAGACAGGGTTTCATCATGTGTGTCCAGGAAAGATCCTTGAGTTTTAAGGAACCACATCTTCCCTCCCTTCTGACCACTGGGATAAGGTCTGGTAGGGGTGGAAAAGCAGACTCCGATGGCAGACAGAGTCTTTCCTTCTTGCTCACACCTGGTAAGCATTTCCTTCACTTTGGGTCCGAAAAGGGATGAACCATCAAGGGGGTGTTAATAAAGGATGACTTAAAGGGCTCAACAAAGAAACATAAGTGCATCCAGGAATGTCTCCTGAGAGCAATTCCTGCATCTGCTGCCCTACTCATTCCATCAGCTGCATATGAGACCAGACACATGGAAGAGTTTACAAGAGAATGTAGGGTAGTGAGCTGAGAAGTTACCGTCTCTGAAACTCCTGCAGCTACTGAAACCTGTAGAGTATCTCCTAGCTCCTTCAGGAGATCCCTCTGTAACCTAGTGAAGTGCATTAGATAGTTCAGTGATCGGAGGGCAAAGGCTGATGAACTAAACATGTGCTTACCATATCTGTCCATGATCCTAGAATCCTTCTTAGGAGGATGAACAGATGTAGAAGTTTCTGACAGTGGCATTAACGGGGACCCCTTTGGTTAGGAAAGTTTTGTCCTGGGGGGAAGTTATAAATTTATTAGGCCTCCTAGGGACAGGCTCCATGGTGTCCGGGGACTCCCACGCCCTTTGAGAGACTAGCTCCATTAGCTCATCAAAGGGTGAGGACACCCAAGTGGTGGAGGGCTGAGACCCAACAGCCTTCAGGAGAACTGACTCATCATCAGTAGGGTTAACGGGCTGCCAGCCACCCCTCTGCTTAAGAATTTCCAGTATATCTGTGAAAGAGATATCCTCTGAGGGGCCGTGGGGACCCTTCTGACTCATGTAAGTCAGTGTCTGAAGTGACGGGTTCCTGTGGGGAGTCCAGGTGCTTCCTCTTGCAAAGTCTCTTCCTGGAAACCTCATCAGTGGGAGCTTCTGGTGAGTTCTCAGAAGAGCAGGGTTCCCCCAATGGGGCATTCTGAGACTCCAGGTCTCTACGCTTTTGTGGGATCTGTGAAACAGAAGTAGACACAGGAGCTTTAAGGGAGGAGGACGCTGGTCCTGAAGATGTGGATGTCCTAGGGGACATTACTCTCCTCATAGCATTAAAGGCATATCTGCTCCGATGTGAAGGAACCCCTGGATCTGAAGAAACAGATGATTCCCTCGGCACTGAAACAGTGGGACTGGACTCAGAGGTAGGCACCAAACTCATCCATGCCGAAGCCCCAAGGGGCAAAATTGGAACCGAAAGGTTGGTTAGACTATCCTCCCTGGACCCGACTGGCGAGTGTTGGCCCTAGACCCCTTGGTTGGCACAGAAGAAGTCCAAGTTGTCAGAACCAATGGCACTGGATCAGGCATCAGACCTGATGGTTCCACAATCTTCAGCTCCGAGGCCTCCAGCTCCAAAACTTTGAGTTAGATTGGAGGAGGAACAAGAGTAGAAGGAGTGGGATTTTTCTTTCTGAAGCCCCATGGGTCGGCCCAGACAACAGTTTTTCCAACACCGGTGACTGCAGAAGCTTCTGCACTACATGATCCACATCCATATCCGAAAAGCTTCTTGAGGAGCGAGAGGACGGGATGGAAGAAGCCACTGATTGCAATATGGGTGATTTTAATATAGGAGAGACCGGCTCCAGTACCATTGACTGGCTCCCAGATGTAACAACTGTGGGCTCCGAAGTCAGTGGAGCCAATGTTGAAGGTTTATCAAGTCTCAAAGAAGGTGATTTTCTCGGCTTCGAAGATGCCGATGATTTTGAAGATTTAGGTTGTTTGTTGTGGCTTGTAAAGTCTTTTTCCAATGATTCCTGGAAAGAAGATTTTAATAAGCCTCTAGCTATAAGCTTGCTTCTCCTTCCATGCAACATCCGAGAACTGAACGAGTGGCAGACTGAGCAATTTTCCTGAAAGTGCAAAGCACCTAAACAATATACACAGTCTGTGTGTCCATCTGTGACAGATATCTTCTGTCCACATTTAGGGCATTTTTAAAGCCAGATTTGGGCTACCTTGCCTCCTTATCCTTATCTTGCTGCGACATACTGACAACAAAGTCACAAGCAACTTGACTGGAACAACAAAACTGTAATTCAAGCAGACACACTCAGTGTGTATATATATATATATATATATATATATATATATATATATATATATATATATATATATATATATATATATATATATATATATATATATATATATAAAGACTTAAGAGAAATATAAGGTAAATCAGCCCTCTAATTTAGACGGGCTCTATTCTAACTTCTTAACACACACTAAATATATGAATCTCACAGCAAACCAAACAAACTTAGCCTTCTTAATTTAAACGAGCTTTACTCTTAACACACTACTACTATTATGTATATATAAACACCAATTTAGCCTTCTAAAAAAAACAGGCTTAAGAAGAAAGACACTCTATATGTCATATTTAAGGTAGGGAGATAAAGAATGGCCTAAAAATACAGCCTCAAAGAAGCTATAAGTACACACACTAAGGTCTAACGCTATGCTAATATACAAGAAATTGAGAAAAAAGGCACTCTACATAAATAGAACTTATCTCTCTATATTTAAATGAAGAAGTTTTGAGAAAAAGGTTGAAATATAGAACTTTTCACTGGCCAGAGTTGGTGAAACACTCCCAATCTGTTGCAGCAGCAAATGAGATCTGAGGATAGCACCAGGGCATCATGGGATAGGAAGTAGGCCTCGAGCTGGTTTGAAGACCTCGAGCTTTTGTATTTGGCTGAGTTGGAGATGAGGATCAGTGCCAAACCCATCTGTAAGAATGAACGGTGAAATAGAATAACTTTACATAAACTGTTACACAAAGAGTCTGTATTTATTCTTAAATATGATACTTTGGTCCCTAGGGGACTGAAAGAAGAGGTTAATTGAAAGTATTTTATTTAATTGTTTGATTGTATTATTGATTGATTGAGTCTGTTTTTTTTGTATAAAAGGTAGCACATTTTTAGCTGAATTTTGTAACTCCTGTAAGGCTTTGTACCGAGGTGCTAGAGAATAAAATACTTTTGGGTCTGAACCAGTGGTCTTACTTTTCATATTGTTGCTAGTTGCATGGATAGGATCTAGTGTTTGGAGATTATCTATATCTTTATTGATAAGGTCCATGATGATTCTCTTCATGGCCTTGCAGATAAGGCTAGTCAGGATAATAAGTCTGTAGGTCCTGGGGTCAGTATTAGCCCCACCTTTGTGCATGGGTATAACAGTGGCTGTTTTCCATTCAGCTGGGATGAAGCCAGTGCTTAGACTGTGATTGAAAGGACTAGCCAGTGGTGATGCTAATTCTTATTTGAGTCCATGTAGGAAGCAGCCTGGAATGCTATCAGGTCCCATTGATGCTGTTTTTTTGGCCTTAGAGAGGATACTTATGACCTGCTCTTTAGAAATACAAGGTAGGGGACAGGTGGTAGGGATGTCATGAAGTACGTGTGGTGAGGACGGGGAAGTGAAGTTTTCACTGAACCTGTTGACTAGCAGGTTAACTATGTCCAGGCTCAGTGTATGTGTTATCATTAACTACCAGTGTGGCACAAATCTGAGCCTTACCTTTTAGGTCACAGATGTAACTAAAGAACGCCTTGTGGTTGTCTTTGGTTGAGGAAGCTAACTTAGATTCATACTTTGCCTTGAAGGACTTCACAAGAAGTCTTATTTGCTTATTAAAACTGAGGAGGGAATGTCTCCAATTTAGAGCCTGTTCCTTCTTTACTCTTGGACAGCAGTTTTTTTTCCTTTTATTGTAAAGCTTGTTAATGGTGGCTGTCCACCAGGCAGGTTTGTTTTTCCTTGAAGAGCTTGTTTTCATCTTAACAGGTACTGCCGAGTCAATGCAGTTATACAGATGCTCGTATAGGGCATTGGTGTAGAGCTTGGCATAATTACCAGTTCTGTCTGAAGGAAGAGGTACAATGAAGCTATTTATACTGTCCTGTAAGAGGTTATAATCTGCTTTGGAGATGTTTTTTAGTCTAGTTGCTTCTAGGGAGTGTCAGGTGTGATAGTTACTGCAAATGAGACTGAACTGTGGTCAGATTTCACCAAGGATGAACTCACAGTGCGGGACCTACAGTGGTCTCCCACATTTGTAAGCACCAGGTCCAGGATGTTGGCTCCCCGGGGGGGGTGTAAACCAGCTGCTCCAGGGCACTGGAGTTGATAAAGTGGAGGAACATTTGGGCAGGTGAGTTTGAGCACAAGTAATTCACCCACTCAATGCTAGGGTTGTTAATGTCGCCCAAAACTATGGTGTTAGGATGCAGCTTGATAGACTCAAGTTGATGCAAATAGGCAGAAAGGGGGTCCTGATTCATGAAGGGGGTTCTGTAGCTGGCAATGACTTTGATAGTTGTCCTACCAACAGTTAGTTGCACCTGAAATATCTCTAGGGCGTCATACTGTTTGACCAATCTAAAGGTGTATTTATCCTTGATGATTATTGATGCACCACCTCCTTTAGCTTTCTTGCCTTCAGTTTGTGGTCTGAACATGTGGAAGGAGATGTAACCTGGTATGGCTGGGGTGTTCTCCACAGCCTCGGACCGGGTCTTTGTGACTGCACAAATGTCTGCATCCTCCAGGGTGAAGACTGCTTCTCTGCTTCTGGTGAGTACAGTTTCATGTTAAGACTCCTAGCATTTAGCAACTTGACCTTGAGGTTGTTTGTTGGTATTTTTATGTCAGGAGTTTTCTCCTTGTGACACTGGCTAAGAAAGGCACTATGGGGGTGGCAAGAGGCTTACCCAGTAGCCAAAATCCCAGGGGTGACAGATGAAGACCATCTCAGACAAAGCATTGAGGTCTGTAGATCATGTCATCCCAGGATGACAGATAGTGTAT
This sequence comes from Protopterus annectens, assembly GCF_019279795.1. NCBI lineage: Eukaryota > Metazoa > Chordata > Ceratodontiformes > Protopteridae > Protopterus > Protopterus annectens. Next base: position 384,149,977 of record NC_056725.1, read on the forward strand.
CCCCTCAGAATGACACCAGAAGCTAAGCCAATGTTTGAAGTCAATCATTTTCTGTTTCTATTGAGGCATCATCCAAGTTGAAGGTAAAATGCTGCTTAAGGCTAAGGACATACCTGCCTGAGGCACACAGAACGAGAGCTCAGTACCTTTTTTAGGAATATTGGGAAACCTATTGGCAAATATACTTACAGGCTAATGTGGCCCCTGGTTTAAATGATAACATTTCAATAGTATCTTTATTAAAAATGAGAGCAGCTAGGTTATAAGTTGTAATTACAAAATTGTTTTTTTTAGTGTTTTTCTTCTATTGTAGATATTAGGCACCGTTTTAAAATGACTTAACATAGAGGAGAACATTTTTATTATACATAAAATACTAAAACAGGTTTGAATTGTATATTTTTGCAAGTGTATTTTAAAGTTTTAGTATTTAGTACATGTATTTAATTTTAACACAGTGTTCTTGTCACTAGAGGGTAGCACTGTTATCTGAACTTATGGGTTGTCGAGAATAGGATAGATTGCGTTCATTTATAAATAATTTTAAGTTAAATAGAATTTAGAGCCTCCATAACAGCTTATATGTATTTTTTTAAATAGTTAGCTTGAAATAACTGTATTTATTGTATTTGTATTATACTTTTAATCATTTTTATCATTATATTTTAAATAAACATAGGTACTAAATAGTTAAATTGTTTAATTACTATTTAATAGTTAATTAATGCTATTACATTAGTATATAAGGAGAGTTTATCAGATGTTTATCATTATTTCTAAAGAAGCCTCAGTGTCTGTGACACAAAAAATGCGGTAATACAAGTTAAGCATGTCAACTTTGTATTTGAGTATACATCATTATTTTTGTTTAAGTTTATTAAAGTCTTAGATTGCTGTGGACATTTTATTCGTTGTTGGTCTGTTCTGGTGCCTCTACAGTGCCTTGATTGTTTTTATTGAGTTGGCTGGCACTACTGTGCTCTTGGCACTGAATTTTCTGTTCTGTTGTTTATTTGGCCTTTTTAGGCAGTGTCTCAAGGACAAAATTCCCAGTGTAAAAACTCCATCTAAAACAAACTCAAGGTTATGCTGCAAAATGATAGCAGTCTCAACATGAAACTGCACTCACTGGAAGCTGTCCTCACCTTGGAAGATGCAGACATTTGTATAGTCACAGAGACCTGGATCAAGGCTATGGAGAGCACCCTAGCTATACTGGATTACACCTCCTTCCACATGTTCAGACCTCAAACTGAAGACGTGAAAACTAAAGGAGGTGGTTATCAATATTCATTAAAGATAAATACACTTCCAGATTGGTTAAACAGTATGATTCCATGGAGACACTTCAATTGCAATTAACTGTTGATAGGACACCTATTCAAGTCATTGCCAGCTACAGGACCCCCTCCATGAATCAGGGCACCCACTCTGTCTATTTGGATCTACCTGAGTCTATCAAGATACATCCAAACACCATGGTTTTGGGTGACTAACTACCCATCCATTGACTGGGTAAATTACTCGTGCTCAAGCTCACATGCCCAAAGGGTCCTCGACTTTGTTAACTCCAATGCCCTGGACCAGCTGGTTGAAACCCCAACAAGGGGAGCCAACATCTTGGATCTGGTGCTTACCAATATGGGGGAACCACTGTAGCACCCCTACCATGAGGTCCTCCCTGGTGAGATATGACAGCAAACTGATCTCATTTGAAGTAACTATCACACTTAAACCCCTCCCCCAGCAGCATCTAAACTAAAAAACTTCTCCAAAGCAGATTATAACCTCTTATAGAATGGTATAAATAGCTTTGCTGCACCTCCTCCCTCAGATGGAACTGGCAACTATGCCATTCTTATCTGCATTGACTCAGCTGTACCCGATAGGACCAAAACAAGTTCCTCAAGGAAGAGCAAACTTGCCTGGTGGACAACTGCCATTAACAGGCTTTACAATAAGAGGAAGAAATTGCTGTCTAAGCGTAAGAGGGAGGGAGTCCTCATAAACTGGAAACACTCCCTCCTCAATTTAAACAAGCAAATAAGACTTCTTTTGAAGTCCTCCAAAGCAAATTATGAGTCCAAATTAGCTTCTTCATCAAAGGACAACCACAAGGCATTCTGTAGTTACATCTGTAACCTTAAAAGGAGATGCCCAGATTTCTGCAGAACTTTTAGTAAATGATACCGCATATACTCAGCCAGCGGACATAGCTAACCTGTTGTCCGACAGGTTCTGTGAAACTTCACTCCTTTGTCCCTGCCACATGTACACCATGACATCCCTACAACCTGTCCCCTACCTTGTATCTTTAAAGAGCAGGTCACAAATGCCCTCTCTAAGGCCAAGACCAGAGCATCTATGAGACCTGATAATATCCCAGACTGCATCCTACATGGACTCCAACATGAATTAGCTACATCACTGGGTACTCTTTTCAGTTATGGTCTAAGCACCAGCTTTGTTCCAGCTGAATGGAAAACAGCCACTGTTATTCCCTTGCAGAAAAGTGGTGCTTCCACGATGCCGGGAACTATAGACCTATTAGCCTGACTAGTCTTATCTGCAAGGCCTTGGAGCGAATCATCATGGACCTTATCAACAAAGATATAGGTAATCTCCAAACACTTGACCCTACTCAGTTTGGATTTGTCAAAGGGAGATCATGCCTGTTAAACCTGGTGGACTTCGAGACAGTCACCAAGGCCCTGGATGAGGGGAAATTTGTGCATACTGCCTACCTGGACGTAGCCAAGGCATTTGACAGTATCCCCCATTTAGGCATCATTGACAAACTCAGCCAACTAGGCATCAATCCTTATATCATTATATGGGTCATTGTCTGGCTCACTGATAGAACTCATATAGTCAAAATAGGGGAATCCACTTCCAACAGCAGACCTGTAACCAGTGGAGTTTGACAGGGATCAGTCCTTGGACCTCTACTGTTTGGAATCTATTTCTCTGAAGTACAAGCAAAAACTAAAGGTCTGTGGCTGACAATGTTTGCTGATGACTGCAAACTGGGAGGAGTCATAGAATCTCCAAGTGATGTCAAGAATACCCTGAAACAAATCTTATGTTATAAGGAGCAGCCAAAATATTTTTTTAAGGTAGGCAATGCGAAACATGGTACTTTCAAGTGTGGAAATTGTGTTTATTGCATGCATATGTTTACAGGGAAGTCTATAAAACACCCAGTGACAGGTGGTGAGTTTATCTTGCATGCATATAGGAATTGCAACACAAGTAATTTTATATAATTAGCTCAGTGTGACACCTGCAATGCTTTTATGTGGGCATGACAAACAGGAAATTTAAAGAGCATATAGCCTGTCACTTGAGTGAGATTAGACAAAGAGTAATTACTAATACCCTTAGTGAACACATCACTGAGAACATGTTTTTAAGTTTATGATTTTAAAAGTGATTTATAGACCTTTGAGGGGTGGAAATATAAAACTTTTAACTGAGAATGAGGAGATGAGATGGATTTTTATGAATGAGAGCATATGTACCACCTGGTCTTAATGATAATTTTACTTTAAAACCTTATTTAAATATGTTGCATCAGAGGGTGTATGTTGGGTCATGTGACTTTTATTATGTATTTAAACTAGATTTTTAACTGATAGTATTTATTTCACCTGAGGAAGCCTTGAAGGTGAAAGTTTTATTTTAGAGTGTTTCCAGTTCTCTTTTTTTCTTTTGGTTTTGTATTTGTTTCATCTCCTTATGGTCTCTGGTGGTTTTGTGTTTTTGGTTGCTAGCTTTTGCCTCCTTTCATTCAGTCCTGTTTATATTTTTTATAATGCAAAAAATGTATTATCATTCCTTTCAGTAAAGCGATGTTCCTGCTAACTACCACATAAATAGCAAGACCTTAAGTACACACTCAGTGGTGAGAGACCTGGGCACACAGGTTGACAGCAACCTTACCTTTGACCACAATGTCTCCACAGTGGTAAGAAGGGCATTCTATATTGCTCATCTCATAAGTAAGAGCATTGCCTCCAGAAAGAAAAGAAGTTATAACCTTCCTGTACTCTTCCCTCATCAGGCCAATATTTGAGTGCAATGCCCATTTTGGTATGCACCTTTCTGAGCACCTGTAGCAATTGGAGAAACTACAAAGGCTCCTCAAGAGGAAAATTCAAGGTCTTCAGTATCTGTCTTATGGCGATCATCTGAAATCAATGTCACTTTATTCAATTTCATACAGACCACTCAGAGGTGATCTCTGCCTTGCATATAAAGCCATCTTTGACCCTGCATTAGTGGAAATGCTCCATACCTGTAAGTCAAATTCTAAATGGGTTACTCACTCTAAAAAAAACTTAACCTGGTATGTGACATTAATAAAACCTGTTGGGGAGACAAATTTTTCTCCCAGAGATTACCACACATTTGGAATAGGCTCCCACTTCAGGTCAAACAGAGCACCTCATTAGCCCTCTTCAAATGCAATCTGGACGACTGGATCTGTGGCCGTAAATTCACCCCAGGGGTTCCACCCCAGTCCCTCTTCGACAGGGTCAAGAGGTGCTGATCATGGAAATAAGGGTAAGAACATGGCTAGGCTTGTAAGGGGCCTAGGGACATTAACCTAGTAACTTCCTATGATCCCATGATCCTTGCTCAGCTTGCAATCAGGGGGTATTGTGGGAACCACATAATCAGGTGACCAGATGTGATGTCATTCTGTAGCCAGTACTGAAATAGTATATAGTTACTAGTGAGAGATGTGATAGTGACACTCAGCACTCTGTTTTGGAACTGACAAAACCACTCAACCACTTCATCTTGCTTCACTTTACTAAGTATCCAGGGAACAGTAATTCTTCAGGCAGTTGGGAAAATGTGGTGAGACTAATTAAATATTGTTCTGTACCTGTCTGAATTGTTCCATCTGTGTTGTTTTGTCAGCTATTTAGAACAGGGACACAGAGCACTGATTTCCGCAGAGAGAAAGGTGGAGTCTTTTTGGAGCCCGGAGAGGAAAACCCAGCCCCATGACTTCAGTATGCTCCATGTGTGCTCTTAAGAGAAATTGTGCTTGGTACAGAGAGCTGCATCTGAAAATACTGTGTGTATCTATTTTTGTTTAAAGCGAACGTTTCCCACCACTGTTAGTGGTGAGGATCAAGGCTCCTTGATTTCTGGTGCAGAGGAGGGATGTCACTACGTCATTCACTAATTCATCAAATGTGCTATTAAAATGAAATATGAAGGAGTATATGGCATTCTAAAAGTAAACTATAATAATATGAACTGAGTAAACTACTTCACTTAAACTAACAAGTTGCCTTTATTATTATTATTATTGCCAGCTTACTACTCAAACTACACTGTAGTACATGTAATGCACTGACTGTTACAGCCAAAATAATAGTAACCACAGAGAAGTGGTGGGAAGATAAAGCAGCTGTACACACTTTGCACTGCCACGTGTACTTGTATATGGTAGTGGGTAAAGTATTACAGTCAAAAACTGCTACAAAAAGAGATACACTTTGATTCTGGTTTTAAGACTAGCTTTCACTCAACAGAGTTATCTCAGGTAACCCAAGATGGGCAACTGGACAACAGCCAGCCAGTAGCATACTGACTCAGGACTGCTTGGCTTTATGGCAGGCACACACTGGCCAAAAGAGGCACATAGATGCCTCTCTACTGATAGCATGCGTCCCTGGCAAAGGTCAAATTAGGCACATACCCATTTTTGGAAATATTATTCAATGCGACCCGATGGCATAGTGCCAATTTTTATACTGTCAAGTCTCTAACCCTGACATGTTGTGTAATCTGTGATCAGTGTTCTCCTATCTAGAGAATAGGGTGCACCATATTTGATGCCCAATGTAGTTGGTCTGTACAACTCTTCCCCCGATATGCTCTATCCAGTCGGTGAGCTGCTGTCTACAACTCCATTCTTGGACAAGGTAAGATGAAAATACTCAGCATGTATTTAGGAGGTAGGATGAACCCCACAGAGGCAAAGGGAAAACATGTAAACTCCATAGAGGCATTAGCTGGAGGTCAGGGCCGAACCTTGTAGCTTTGCCATTATGCCAACTGTGTTTCCACCATTCCATATAATCTTCAGCAGAATTTAGAACAGCTACATAGTTGAAGAGTCCAAATGGAGTGATGATGGGGTTGGAATGGAGAAATGATGAAACTGGCAAGAAAATGAGAGTAGTATTGCTGGAACTGAATTCATCCTCAGGTCTTGCTGAGTACCTTCGCATGGTGTCCTGTTTTCACAAAAATCTCACCAAGACAACACTGATATTCTGACTGTATTTTATATAGCATGTAACATGGAGAGAGTTACAGTAAAAATAAAAAATACAGCTGGGTGCACAGATCCCAGAATAAAAAAAGTGCCCAATCCTGCTGTATGCACTTGTGTCAAGAGTAGAAAACAAAATGGCAGAGTAGAATCCTCAAGACATAGAAAAATTCTTACAACGGGGTTAGGCCACACTCAATGGGAGGATGCCCCCCCCCCATTGTAGAAGGAAGCAGTAGTCCATAAAAAAATACAAAAACTGACATGCCAAAAAAATCCATAAAGATGACTGAGTGGACTATTGAGGATAAGGAAGAAATGATATATTGTCACTACTATGCAAGGAGCCCAGAATTTCTGGATAGAATATATATTCAGAAACATTCAGAGTGAAATTAGAGGAAAGAAAAATACTTGCAGAAAAAACTGTCAAAAGCTTTAAATCCAAATTTGTGATCATTAATACAGCAGACACATGAAAAAAAAATTAAAGGCAAAGAAACCTTGGACTGCCTGTAAAAAGAAGCAACAGAGGAAGTGTGGAAATATAAAAAACAAAACCCAGACATTTTTGAATAGTACAAAAAAGAAACCTGAACATGAACATGAGAAAGAAAAAGAGATTTGATATGGCGCGATATTTATGCGAATGAAAAAGCCAAACTAATCAACAAAAAGGCAGCTTCAAAGTTATTTGAAGATAAATACAGGCAAAGGCAGCCAGATATGGAAATTTTCACAATGCACAAAATAAGAAAACAGAGAGTAAATGTAGAACAAAGGATTAGTAAGGAAGACGTTAAACAAATAGGAACTGGATTCATGGACTACCTGTGAAGTGAAGGATTTAGCGTAGAAAGTCCAAAACAGGTGATGTCACAGTATTATGGAACAATAAGTCCTCATATTAAGAAGAAAGAGGTGGAGCAGGAGGCATCTGAAGAAGAAATCTGGACATGTGGAAAGAAAAAGAGATTTGATATGGTGCAATATTTATGCAAAGGATAAAGCAAAACTAATTAATATAAAAAGGCAGTACCAAAGACATTTGAAGAAAAATACAGGCAAAGACACCTGGCTATGGAAAACTTCACAATACAAAAAATAAGAAAACAAATGGGGAAAGTAGAAAAGATGATTAATAATGGAGAAGTTTAAGAAATAGAAACTGAAGTTATAGATTACCTGCAAAATGAAGGATTTAGTAGTATAGAAAATCCAACACTGGTGATGTCATGGCATGATGGAATAAGAAGGTATGTACCTACCATAACGTTCCATGTTAGTTGTCTTCTTCTCGCCTTCGTTCTTGCTGGATGGGTTCAGAGCCGATCCTCGGCTCCAACTCGGCAATCTACTAAAGCTCGAGAGCTATTTACTGGCTCGAGGCCCTCCCTATATCCCACAATACTAGGCATCAGATCCCCAGATCTCATTTGGCAGAGCTAACACCAAGGAAAGATTCAAGGACACCTGTCCAACCACAAAGAAAACTATAGTACAAGGACATAGGAGGACGCAATGTACATCAGAGTTGTCCAGAGGAAGAAGGCCTCAAAAGGGGACTCTCCTCGGTCTGTCCAGGCTAGAGGGAAGGAGGGTGGGATGCAAGAAAGAAGGCGAGAAGAAGACGACTAACATGGAACGTTATGGTAGGTACATAACTTCTTAATGTTAAGTTGTCTATCTCGCCTTCATTCTTGCTGGATGGGACAGCGTCCCTAGCACTTTAGTCCTGGATGGCTCATCGGAACAGACTCTTGAGCACAGTGGAACCAAACTCAGCTCTATTCCTAGAGGACACATCCAACTTATAATGCAAAATGTAAGTATGAGGAGTGGCCCAAGTGGCTGCGGCACAAACAGATTCCATTGGTAGTCTTGCTTGAAAAGCTACCGACATAGCTAAAGCTCTGGTGGAATGACCTTTAGGTTTAGCAGGGAGTTCTTTATGTCTGAGCTGATAAATCAAGGTAATAATAGAGGACAACCACCTGGATAAGGTTACTTTGGAAACTGGCAGTCCTTGCTTGCCCTCAGCATAGGATAAGAAGAGTTGGTCTTATTTTCTTATCTGCTTAGTCCTGTCCAAGTAGAAACGTAATTGCCTATGAACATCCAAATTTTGTTCAGCTTTGTTTGAATAGTTAGGAAAAAAGACAGGCAGATCAATAGTCTGATTCAGATTTGTTTCAGAAGGTATCTTGGGTAGAAATTAAGGATTAGGCCTAAGTGAAACTCTGTCCTTATGAAACACAAGATAAGGAGGACAAATACAGAGGGCTTGAAGTTCCAAAACTCTCCTAGCTGATGTGATGGCTTCCAAAAAGAGAGTCTTCCAGGAGAGCAATTTTAAGGAAAAGGAAGCCGCAGGTTCAAAGGGGGGTGGGATCAAGGAAGCCAATATCAAGTTCAAGTCCCACGGAGGCAGGGGATCTCTGACCAGGGGCCTAAGCAACAAAGTTCCTTTGAGAAAGGCCTTGCAAAGTTTGTGGGACATGATGCTGGTTTCTGACAGGCCAGCATGGAAATTTGCAATAGCAGCTAATTGGACCCTAATGGTGGCAGAGGAGGAGCCAGCTTGAAAGAGCTATACTAAAAAATCTAAAACATGATGGACAGGGGCTGTAAAGGGGTCAATATTCCTAGCCTCTGCCCAGAAAGAGAAATGTTTCCACTTACTAGCATAAGTCTTCCTGGTGGCAGATTTCTGCGAAGAAAGGATGATTTCAGATAGTACTCTAGAGGTTGCCAGGTGCCCTGGACAGTCTTGCCCTGAAAATGCCCCCCCCCCCCCCACCCGATCAGGGAGGCATCCATGGTCACTGTGGCAACAGCAGGAGGAAGAACACACGGTCTTCCCCTGGAGTATTAGAGGGGAAACCATCCACCAAGCCAGGTGGTCTTTGTATGTTTGAGTGATTATTATCTTGTGAGACACTGGGAGCTGTTGAAAGGACTATTGAGTAAAAAGCATCCACTGAAGAAGCCGCATGTGAAAACGAGCCAGTGGAACTAGTATGATTGCTGCTGCCATGAGGCCCAAAGTCTTTAGTACAAATCTGGCTGGAATCCTGTTGCACTGTAGTAAGACCTGCACGTGTCGGCGGATGTCTGACACTCTGTCGAGAGGAAGTCTTGCAGAGAGATCTTTTGTATTTAAGCTTGCGCCTATAAAGACTATAGACTTTTCAAAATTTATTGATATACCTAGCTCGGAGCAAGTTTGGATGGTATAATCCCTGGCTCGTAGTAGCTGATGCCTGGTTTAAGCAGTGAGGAGCCAGTCGTCGAGATATGGAAACACCTGGAATCCTCGCCGCCTCAGGTGAGCCGTAACCACTGCCATACATTTGGTGAACACCCTGGGGGCTATGGTGAGACCAAAGGGCAGGGCTCTGAATTGATAGTGACTGGCTCCCAGCCGGAAGCAGAGAAACCTTCTGGAGCACCTGTTCATTTTGATATGGTAGTACGCATCCTGAAGGTCTATGGAGCACATCCAATTGTCCTGACCCAAAAAGGGTAGAATGGACTGAAGCGTGACCATCCGGAACTTTGTTCTTTGAACAGACTTGTTTAGCCTGCTGAGATCCAAAATGGGTCTCCAGTCCCCTGTCTTTTTTGGCACCAAAAAGAACTTGGGAGTAAATTCCGGATCCTTGCTGGTCTGCCGGGACTGGCTGGATGGCCCGTTTTTCTAGCAGTTTTGAAATTTTTAGCACTGCTTGTTCCATTAGAATGGGTGGAACATCTGGAAGGGACTTGGTTGTTTGTACCGGGGTGTGGACAAAGGGGATCTTGTAACCCTCGGATATGATAGACCGTACCCATTTGTCTTGTGTGAGGAGTTGCCAGGCTTCTGGGTACAGTGACAATCTTCCCCCGACTGCCTCCAAAGGCGGACAGTCGGGCAGCTCCTCAGGGGTGCTGAAAGGGTTTGTCAGAGAAAGATTCTCTGCTACCCTGATTTTGCGGGCCCCCTCTGCCCCTCGGGTGGCATCTATTATTGTTCCCTCCCCTGCCCCTGGAGGGAAACTCACCACATGTGTCAGGCATGACTCCCTGGGGTTTCCAAAACCACATTTTTCCACTCTTCTGACCCTTGGGGTATGGTCTATAGGGAGTGGAGAAACGGACTCCCACGGCAGAGAGAGTCTTGCCTTCTTGCTCACATCTGGTAAGGGTATCTTTCACCTGTGGTCCAAACAGAGCCGAACCATTGAAGGGAGTATTGGTGAAGGACACCTTAAAGGGGTCAGCAAAGTTACATAACCGCATCCAGGCATGTCTTCTCAAAGCCACGCCTGTACCTGCGGTCCTATTCGCCCCATCGGCTGCATAAGTAATGAGCCGCATGGAGGAGTTGACAATAGAATTAAGGGTCACCAGCTGGGAGTTAATCTTATCTTGAGCCCCCGCAGCTGATGGATCCTGAAGGGTATCACCCACTTCCTTGAGAAGATCCCTTTGGAGACGGGTGAAATGGCACAGATAATTCAGCGACCGCATAAAAAAAGTCGCTGAGGAAAACATCCGCTTCCCGTACCTATCCATTGTCCTAGATTCTTTATTAGGTGGATGGACAGGCACCGAAGGGTCAGACAGCTCCTTCTCTGTGGCTGCTGCAACCACCATGGCATCAACAGGGACACCCTTTGTCAAGAATTGCTTGTTGGGTGGGGCGGTAATAAATTGAGTGGGCCTACGGGGAGTTGGTTCCACTGTGTCTGAGGCTAACCACGCCTTTCGAGCCCCTACATCCATTAGCGAGTCGAAAGGTGGAGACACCCAGGAGGTGGAAGGGTGAGAACCAAATGCATCCAGGTAGACCAACTCGTCCTCCAAAGGGATAAGGGCAGTCCAGTACCCCCTCTGCTTAAGGATCTCTAGGATGTCTGAAAAGGAGACATCCTCAGACGGGGATCTTGGGGACCCTTCCGAATCCTCCAAGTCAGTATCAGACGTGACTGACTCGGGGGAGTCGACATGTTTCCTCTTACATTTTCTCTTCAGTGGGGGCTCCTCCGAAGGATTGGGGGAGGCCTCAGAAGAAGAAGATACGCCCAATGGGGCGACCTGGAGTGTTTGCTCTCCACACTTGGGGTAAGGAGGATGGACAGAGACCGATGCAGGCACCATGAGGGGATGAGCCGAAGGGGCTGATCGAGGGGCCGACTCAGGAGTCAGCACATTCCTCATGACCTCGAAGGTGCCCCTGTCAGGCAGAGTAGAAGGTCCCATCTCCGAAGAGAGGAGAACCCCCGCCGGCACCGAGAGGGATGGCTCTGAGGCCGATGTTGGGGCCGAGCTTACCTGCGCCGGTGCTCCAAGAGGGAGAATGGGGTTGGACAAGGCTCCGATGTCACTCGCCCCCTCGGAGCCGACGAGGGAGTCTCACCGCCCAGATCCCTCCAAGGACGGAACCAAAGAAGAGATCGGAGCCGACGAAGGAGCCGAAAGGTGTGGCATCGGTTCCGATGTTACCAAGATTCAAGCCCCAACCAGCTCCGGCTCTGAACACAATGAGGGAGTCGGAGGAGGAACTGCTGAACAAATCAGAAAGCCACAGTTTGCTGAGATGGGCTGGTTAACATTTTGGCCAGGGCCTGTGATTTAAGGAGTCTACTGACCACCCTCTCTAAGTCCTGATCGGATAGTTTGGAAGACCAAGATGAGTGGGACCTATGGCTTTTTTCAGACTGGAGCAACGGTGACCTCGGAGCTGAACAAACTGATTCTAGGGAAGGGGACCTAGAAAATGTTTTTGGCTAAAAGACGGTTCCGACACTAAGGTCAGAGCCGACTGAGGTCCAGAGGTGTCGGCTCCAGCCGGAGCCAAAGAGGAGGCAGGCACTCCACCAGCCGACGGCTCCAAACAGGGAGCTGATGGCTTGGCGGGCTTTGAGGATTTACCCGACGAAGGCTTGGTCGGGGATCCTTCTGGCTTAAGTAAGCCTCTCAGGATGAGCTTGTTCCTACGCTCCTGCAGGACTCTCGGGCTGAAGGCATGAGTCCTGCAGGTGTAGGGGACCCAAGCAATAAACACAAGAAGTGTGACCGTCTGTCAGAGATATCTTCTGATAGCACGAGTCACACTTCTTAAAACCTGAGACTTTGGTATCCTTAGACATAGTGGATACCAAAGAAGAAAGGTCACTAGTGCTTAAACACACAGAAAAACACACACACTCGCACTAGTTAAACTAAGAATATTAATAACTACACAGCTATATACTAATGCCAAATATATATATATATATATATAAATATATACAAAAACTACAAGCCTACAAACTGTAGTAAAGTAGAAGAGCTAAACACTACCCTATTAACACAAGGAAAAGGAGGGGAGATTAGCCACTAAGAAAAAAGGGGGGGGGGAACTCTCTAACTAAAAATGAGTTTCTCAGAGGGAATATTAGGGAGTAAACAGTGAACTAACTAACCGGAAAGCTATATATACACATAAGATAAGGTTGTAGAAAAAAAACTAAAGTTAACTTTTATACTAATATTAGAAGAAAAGATTAATACGACCTGGAGCCAAGTAAATTCGCAACCTTGTATCTGAAGCGGCAAACGAGATCTGGGAATCTGATGCCTAGCATTGTGGGATATAGGGAGGGCCTCGAGCCAGTAAATAGCTGTCCATCCTCCTGACCCCAAGCGTGGAGAGCAAAAGGGGATTTTGTAACCCTCGGATATGATAGACTGTACCCATTTGTCTTATGTGAGGAGTCGCCAGGCTTCTGGGTACAGTGACAATCTTCCCCCAAATGCCTCCGAGAGTGGACAGTCGGGCAGCCCCTCAGGGGTGCTGAAAGGGTTTGTACGAAAAAGATTCCCTGCTACCCTGATTTTGCAGACCCCCTCTGCCCCTCGGGCGGTCTCTGTTGTTTCCTCCTCTGCCCCTGGAGGGAAACTCGCCACGTTTGTCAGGCACAACTCCTTGGGGTTTGCAAAACCACATTTTCCCACTTTTCTGACCTTTAGGGTATGGTCTAGGAGTAGAAAAACGGACTCCCACGGCACAGAGAGTCTTGCCTTCCTGCTCACACCTGGTAAGGGTATCCTTCACCTGTGGTCCGAACAAAGCCGAACCATCGAAGGGGGTATTGGTGAAGGATGCCTTAAAGGGGTCAGCAAAGTTACATAACCGCATCCAGGCATGTCTTCTCGATGATTCTCCAAATTACGGAGAAACAGGTGGAGTGGGAGGCATCTGAAAATTTGACACGATGTTCTGGAGCCTTCTGTAAGAAACCAGTACAAAAGTTCAGCTGAAGTTCTACAACGAGGGAAGGAGCAGGAAACAGTGTTTACTCTGACACAGGTAATGCTGTGGAGTGATGCGTCAATGAGTTCCCATATGAAGGAACAGCAGATGAAGCAGAGTGCATCAGAAGAGCATATGTCACAGGAAGATGTTCTGCAACTTTCCATAGAATGCCCACAGGAAATAGAGAGCAAAGACTGCTCTCTCAGTTTAGAAGAAAATGATCAAAGGACTGAGTTACTTGACTTAATAGAGATAGAAATATTAAGATTGATTAAAAAAATAGATTAAAGAAAATAAATAAGACCCAGAATCTCAGATGTCTGATAAAACAGATGATCACAATAATCAGGACTATTAACAGAAATCCATGTGATATAACGGAAGTAAATAGGATATGCTACTGTGCAGCAAAATTAATAACAGATATAGTCTTACCACAAAAACAGAGCAATAAGGGAAAGGAAAGGAAGAAACAGAATGTCATGATGGAAACATCAAATAGAGAAATCTATAAAGCAGTTAAGGTAAGAAGTGTCACTGTCAGAAGAATATAAGAGAGGAAACAGATCAACAAAATACTTAGAAAGATAGACGTAGTAAAAGCACATACAGTATTAAAACAGACCAGGATCTAGCATACACTATTGCAAAAAGTAAACTAAAGATATCAGCACAGGCAGAAAAACATAGACGATATAAAGATAAATATAAAGGAAAAATACAGAATAAGCAATTCACTGATGACCCAAAAAAGTTTTATACAGAACTGGGAAATAAAACAAAAGAAATAGAAACATCAACAAAAAAAGAAGAAGAACTAGATATATTTTGGAAAAAATTTTATGAAGACCCTGTGGAACATAAAGATGGTAAATGAATAGAAAAATTAAAAGGAAAAGTAAGGATTTCAAATGTAGCGGACATGAAGTAGGATGAAGTAATGACCAGGAAAACTGAAACAAAATTAAGAAAAGCTCATAAGTGGACCCCCCCCCCCCCCGCCAAGATGCAGTACCTAATTTTTGGCTAAAAATATTAACATCTTTACATGAAAATTTAGCCCTGAGTAATAATCACTTATATGTGCATCCTGAAGAGATCTCAATCTGATTAACAATAGTAAAAAATGATACTCCTTAACAGTGAACCTAAAAACCATCCTAAAAATTATAGACCAACAACTTACCTTCCGAAGATGTACTAAGTATATACTGGAATTGATGCAGACAGAGAACAAAGTCATGTGGAACAAAGGGTCATTTGCTGCTAAATAAAGCCATATTGAGAGAATTGTAAAAGGGTGAATCTAAGTATGACATGGATAGATTTCCAAAAAAAAAAAAACATATGACAGCATCCCACATTCATGGAGAAATAAGTGTTTGCAGATGTATAAGATACAGCCTATATTGATGAATTACATCACAGTGACCATGAAACAGTAGCAAACCACTTTGCAGCTAAGTCATGACAAAGGACAAATTATCATCTCTGGGATAAAAATTCAAAGGAGGTATTTCAGGGTAATTCTTTGTCACCATTGTTTTTTGATCTTGCCCTTAACCCATTGAGCTGTCTACTTAACAGATTAGATTGTGGTTATAATTTGGCTCCCAGAAAACAACCAAGTTTAAAGACATCTACTCTTTGGTGGATAACTTTAAAACTGTATAGTTCATCAGATGAAGAGATGAAAGCACAACTGCAAGTGTTTAAAACTTTCACAGATAACATAAGAGTGTCATTTGATCTTGATAAATGTACAAAAGCAAAATTTAAAGCAGGAAAGCTGCAGGACCTAGAAAGTATCAATCTGGAGCAGGAATGCAATATAAAGGAACTTGAGCAGGAAGAAGTTGTGTTTCTCAGAGAATTCCCATATTCTGGAAAAGGCTCTCCATCCATGTGAAGCACAGGTCTTCCCTATCCCTGTTTAAGTGCAACCTGGACCAATGGATGGATGATTGGAAATTTACACCTGGTCTGGCTCCGGTGTCTCTGAAGGACAGATGCAGTCAGTAAATTACCACTTATACAAAAAAAATGTGGGCCACATTTGGGTTGCAAGGCTAGACCTATAAGGACCCTAGAGATGGTTAGCCTAGTATATACCTATGAACCTATGAATCTGTAAAGAACTACATAAGTATTTAGGAACTAATAAAGGATCAGCAATAAAGCATGAACAAATAAATGCGAACAAAACTCAGTGAGGAATACTTTAGAACACCAAAACTACTATTGAAAACAGCCTTGACATCTAGGAGGAAAGTCTAAGCTATTAACCAATTTGCTCTTCCTGTTTTAACTTACAGTTTTGGGGAGACTGATTGGCCACAAAAGGTAATGTGTCAGTTGAGCAGGAAAATAAGTGCTTCAAGCTTATCAAATGATATATAAAAAACAGTGCATACCAAGATTATATATTTTTAATTCTGAAGGAGGTATGGGCCCCCTCAAAATTGATTACATGTATAGATCTTCAGTTGTGAGACTGCATAAATATTTGCTAACTTCACCACATCCAAAGACTGTGAAAGTTTTAAACCATGAGAAGTAGTCTAAGATGACTTACCTGCTTAGTTTAGCAGAAGCATATTGGTGTCAATTGGGAAGGAAAATCAAACCAGAAGAAGACAAAAACTAGGCAGCAACTGAATGTGACAAAAGAAAGAATATAAGAAGGATCAGATGAAAATGAAAGAAATGTGGAAAAGGCATAAATATTGTGGTGAGTAGAGAAATCTACCTGGCACAACCTCATGTTGATCAAGATTTGATGCATCAATGGTTAAGGAGAGGCGAATTCAAACCAAAAGATGAAAGATTAATAATGGTGGCCCCTGATACTGGAATATGTGCATGTTGGTTTACAACATCTATTGAACCTGTGGGAGAAAGAGACAAATCCAGGTCCTGTAAAACAGAATTGGAAACAGTTGCACATCTTGTTTCTGGGTGTGATACACTCATGGCAGAGGCCCTGTATACCGAAAGGCATAATAATGTGGCACGATTGTTGCCCTTAGGATTGTGCAAATGTTACATTATTGAAGTAGCTGAGAAGCATAGGAAACATGAGCCATAAAGCAATATAGAAAATGATGAAGTTTATATCACGTGGGATCACACCCTGCCAACAGCTCAGAAAACAGATGCAAGAAAACCAGAAATAGTAGTTTATGAAAAGAAGACAAAAGTAGCAATGATCACTGAAATCGCTACAACCAGCAATTAGAGTGCATTACATACAGAGAGACAAAATCATAAAATACCAGGATTTGCAGGTAGAAGTAAGAGAAATGTGGAAGAAGGATACTCAGTTCCAACAGTAGCAGGAGCAATAGGTCTCATAAAAAAGAATTTACAGTCATATTTAGATATGCTACCGATACAGGTAACTCCAGATACATTTCAGAAAGAGTCAATTCTGGCCACATGGCAGGTACTGCGAAGAGCACTTTTGACTAATAACAAAAACTGAAACTATACTACTTTCATGAACTTTAATCATACCCTTATTTAGGAAATTAATCCATTCCCATCATGATATTAGAAACCCAAAAGACTTGGAGAAATGAAACACAAAAAATCTTATTTAGTTGAAATGATAGTTAAAGTGTTTACCTCATAGACACAAGGTACAGGGTTTGATTCTCACCTTTGAAAGAAAATGGCTAAGCTTCAAATGGCCTACAAGGGCAGTTTGCCTAGTACTTGACTAGAAACTAGAAACTGTGAACTTGATATTCAATGCATCAATATGAATGGGTGACACCATTATACAAAAATATCAACAAACTCATTAATATGGTAGAAGTTGCCATAAAGACAGTAGTGATGTTATGGGGTTTGGAAGATTTGTGGACTATAACATGAATAAAAATAAAAATGAAATGTTAACAAGTGGTATAACCCCTCTTACTCTATCAAGCAGCATTTTTTGCTAGATAGATGTTGAGTTTGCTATACAGCTAGGTGAGTGCTGCAACTTAACTGCATCTTTTCCAAGCTTTAGTATGCCCACTAGGTAAATGCCAGGACATAATGTTTTCATTCCCAAGTTTTAGTATAGCAATGAAATTGTCCTGCTGCAAAAGGAGGTTAATAAAGTAACCTGGTTAATTTTTGTGGTTGAGAATAGGGAACACCATTGTCTGTTACTTCGGAAGGCCAGTTGGTTACCGCTGACTGAAAAAGCCACTATCAGGTTTGTGTGTTTCATACAAGACTGTAGCAAGACTAAATTAAAAGGGCTGTCTGCCCCACATGCAACCAGCAAAATTAGTACTTCAGCATGAGTACCAAAGCAACCCCTGATCATTCCCTCCAGCAGCATTTACTTGTAGTGGTGAAAACACTTAAGCAGTAGTGATTTCCACTTCATTTTCTTGACTGACAATAGGGAGCACCATTGTCTGTTAGTGCAGAAGACCAGCTGGTTACCTGTGAGTGGGAAAGCCCCTCTCCGATTAGTGTCACTCATACTGGACATAGTAAGGCCTTACTAAATTTAAAGCCGTTTGCAGCCAAGGAAATAATGAGAAAACAGGAATCCCAGACTAAACTGACTTCAAAAGTTATACTGAGCAATGTAAAACAAACTAAGGAAATAGAGGTGGGATTTTCTTTAATGGAAGAAGGAAATAAGTAAAAATAAATTAAATAAGTGGTGTATTCGGAATAAAACCAAACAAAATAATAGTCAAGAAGATGAGTAATGTGGAAGAGTTGGTAAGTACTGAAAAATATGAAAGCATGACATAGAGAATAATACAGAAATTATGAGGAAAATATGCAATGTATGAATATGACAACAGAAAATGTTATTAACTTTTTAATGTTAAAGTTTATGAACTTGCATTCCAAGATAAAGTGTGATGAATACCTAAACTTGTTAAAAAAGTTCTGACTCTGCTTGGATAAGATATGAACAACTTGAGAGGAAAATGCTGGCCAAAGTTTTCTTGGTTGTTATAAGTTTCATGCTTGTGACTATGGCAAAGATATTAATGTGGAGACAGATCATAAACATTTGCATTTGCAGAGTATCATCAGATGGACGCTGCACAAGGCACCTCCAGCACCACAAAGCATATTTCTGTCATTTATTAAATTGATGTTCAGCAATACACGCTGTTAACATGCTCAATAAATATTACCTAAATGAGCATAAATGGGATCTGCTGGAATAGCTAGATATGTGACCTACTGACCTGAAATGACAGTACAAATGGCACAAACCTGTTTGCTTTATAGCATGCAAGGAAATCAGAAATTAAAGGGAAGAACTTATACCTCATGAAACGTCATCATTATTCTGGCTCAAAGTAGGCACTAACTTTTCAGTGTAATAATCTGAATTTTCTGTTGGGAGGTGTTGAATTTTATTCAAAGTACTCAGAACTTGTTCATCTGAAAGATGATAAAATATAACTGCTACTATGGTTATGAATGTACTTGTCAATGTTTGTAAGCATACCTCTCAACTGTCCAGATTTTCAGAGAATGTCCAGATTTTTCCTCATATTTTTAGTCTGTTTCTCTTAAAATTTTGTTTTTTTTTTCAGGCAAATCAATGAGGACTGAAGCCAGACTATAATGCCAGCCACTTGGGTTTCAAGCTTCATACCCTTTAGAAAATCCATGCTAATGCAAAACCTATCATTTTATCAACTTTCTAAGTTTGTAACAGCAATATTTAAAAAGTGTCCCTATTTTGGTGCCTTGGTCCCCACATTATTTATAGCTTTGTAGAGATTTCTTCCTCTACAAGGTTAAAAGTTATGTTTGCAAGACTCGATATTCCTAAGCAAGTGATTTCAGAAAAAAGTTCACAATTTAGTAATCAAGAGTTGCAATATTTTTCATGAGCCTGTGGGTTTCAGCACATCACTTCAAGTCCAAAACATCCCCAAAGAAATGGGCAAGTACAACATGAAAAAGACTGTAAAAATATGCAAACGAAGCATAATGCAACAAGATAAATGGACAGTCATTCAGCACTATTAGGCTACAGAAATACACCGCTGCAAGGTGTTGGTTTATCACCTCCATAATTACAGAAGGAAACAACATCTAGATGCAAACTGCCAACTTGTTTTTAACACACACCACAGAGTAAAATGCGAGCTTCACAACCGTTGAGAAAGAGGCAACTTAAGTAGAAGCAGTACTATGGCAGAAATTCTAGAAAAGTATTGTAACACAAAGAAGGACAAAGAGTCAATGTATATTGGAAAAAAATGGTTAGGAATCTCACATTCAAGCAATACTAGTGGGTTCTTACCAGAGTCCAAACTAAGATAATGAATGGATAGAAGAAGTAAAAGAAAGAGTAAGAAGTTCAAATGTACAGGATATGAAATGGGATGGAGTAACGGCCACAGAAATTGAAACAAATTTAAGAAACGCTCCTAACTAGAAAACCCCAGGCCCAGATGCATTACCTAATTTCTGGCTTAAAATATTAACATCTTTACACAAAATTTAGACCTGAGTAAGAACTATTTATATGAGCATTTGGAACAGACACCGACTTGGTTAATAACAGGAAAAACAACACTCCTCCTTAAAACTGAACCTACAAGTTATCATAAAAAGTACAGAACAACAACTTGCCTCCCAACAATGCATAAATTATATACTGGAATTGATGCCACTAGAGTTTATTGTCATTTAAAAGAAAGCTCAATCATGGCAATAGAACAAAAGGGTAACAAAAGAAAATCATATGGAACAAAGGATCATTTGCTTGTAAAGAAACAAAATGTCCACAGCAGCTAGCAAAACTGAAAGGAATCCACAAAGCCAGATACAAGTTTTTTAGCGCTTTCTTTCACTCTTTAATTACACGTGAACTTCTTCAGAAAAAACGGGAGATCTCCCACACTCCTGTTTTATACAGTGCTACAGGAAATTATGTAAAGTGTAATTTACCAACATTTTAAGTAATAAAATTTTTTTAAAAATATACAAACTTTTGCAAAAAATCATTAATGACACATTCAATCAATGTGTACATTAATTATGTATAAGTACGTAAAATACATGTTTTTTCAAAGTATCAATTCTAAATAGTTCCTCTACAATGTATGTTCCGTGAATTGATAAAAAGTTTTACTGACAAACTTTGTATAAAAATGAAATGAAATGAAATAAAATAAAATAAAATGATTACCTCATATATACCTAACTTATATTTAAATGATAATCTCTAAACAATATCATTCTTCTGTTAAAAACTTTGTGTATGAAAATGTGTGAATGTGAAGCCTATTACCAGAGTGCGTAGTATAGGTACAATGTACCTCTACACCTATATATACAAATCTAAGTTTACTGACACTCCATGTCTACTCTCATAAACATGTCTCTACATTATTGACTATAAATAAAAATGTTTTGGTAAAAGTAAAAATAGAAAATTGATTATATATGTCCACTTTTCCTATTTTTACTTTTACCAAAAAATTTTTATTACTTAAAATGTTGGTAAATTACACTTTACATCATTTCCTGTAGCACTGTATAAAACGGGAGTGTGGGAGATCTCCCGTTTTTTCTGAAGAAGTTCACGTGTAATTAAAGAGTGAAAAAAAGCGCTAAAAAAACTTGTATCTGGCTTTGTGGATTCCTTTCAGTTTTGCTAGCTGCTGTGGACATTTTGTTTCTTTACAAGTTTTTTCGATCTACCAAAGGATCATTTGCTGTTACATAAAGTCATAATGGAGAATTGTCAACAGGGGAAGAACCTAAGTATGGCATAGACTACCAAAAGCACATGACAGCATTCCACATTCATGGATAAAAAGTGCTTATAGATATATAAGATACACCATACATTGGATTGACTACATTACAGTGACCAAGAAACAGTGGCAAACCACTCTGCAGCTAAGCCATGATAAAGGACAAATTATTATCCCAGGGATAAAAATTCAAAGGTGGATATTCCAGGGTGACTCTCTGCCACCACTGCTCTTTTGTCTTGCCCTTAACCCATTAAGCAGTCTACTTAATAGATAAGGTCATCGTTATAATTTGGCCCCCAGAAAGCAACAAAGTGTAAAGATTTCTCATCTTCTTTTTGTGGATGAAAACTATATAGTTCATCAGATGAGGAATTAAAAGTCACATGTAAGTGGCCAAAACTTTCTCAGATGATATAAGAATGTAATGTCTTCTTGATAAATGTGCAAAAGCAACCTTTAAATCAGGAAAGCTGCATTACCAAGAAAATATCAGTCTGGGGCACAAATGCGATATAAAGGAACTTGAGCAGGAGGGAGTGTATACATATTTGTGAACTGATGAAACATTGACAATACAAAAATAAGAAATGCCAACAAAACTTAGTAAGGGATATTTTAAAACACTCAAATTAATACTGAAGACTGCCCTGTCATCTTGGAACAAAGTCCAAGCTATAAACCAATTTGCTCTTCTTGTTTTAATTTATAATTTTGGGGTAATTGCCTGGCCCCAAAAAGTACTGGATGAGTTGGACAGGAAAAATGCTTCATGCTTATGAAATGATTTATAAAAAACAGTGTCTATCAAGATTCTATATTCCCTCTTCTGAAGGAAGTATGAGCCTCCTTGAAACTGATTACATGTACAACTCTGCAATCATAGGATTGATGGCCTCACAAGATCCAAGCATAGTGAAAATTTTAATTAAAACATGAAGGGAACAAATCTAAGATGACTTCCCTGCTTAGTTTAGCAGAAGCATATTGATGTCAAGTGGGAATGGAAACGAAATCAAAGCAGACAAAAATCAGGCAGCAACTGAATTTGCCAAAAAAAAAAAGAATATAAGGTGAAGGATCAGATAAGAAGGCAAGAAATGTGGAAAAGGTATAAATATAGTTCCAAGTACAGAAAACTCCTGTAACAACCTCATATCAATCAGGATATGTTGCAGGAATGGTTAAGGATAGGTGAATTTAAACCAAAAGATGAAAGGTTAATACTGTCAGCCCAGGATAGTGGACTATGTACATGTTAGCTTCCAAACTCTATTGAACATATAGGTTCATAGGTTCATACTAGGCTATCTGCCCTAGGGCATTTATAAGCCTAGCCAGAGTTGTGTGGCTTTCACCACCCCTTAGGTTGAAGAATACTATACCCATTAGTTTGCCGTGCCTCTGTCCAGCAGTGATACAGAGATGATCCCCGGGGTAAACCTACGATCTCCCATCCACTGGTCAAGATTCCTCTTGAACAGAGCCAGCGAGGTGCTCTGTCTCACATGGACCGGGATTCTGTTCCACAGCATAGGGAGTCTCTGGGTGATGAATCTGTCCCTCCAGCACGTCCTATTTATATCCGTGTTGAGGTTTAAGTCTCTTGCTCTTGCAGCTCTGGTGGATTTGGATTTTTTGAGGTGGAGCATGTCCATTAATTCCGGGTTGGACATGGCCTTGTATGTCAGGCACAGGTCACCTCTGAGCAGACGGTATGCAACTGAATAGAGCTGGAGTTTCTTCAGTCGGGCAGCATATGGCATATTTTTGAGCCCCTTTATCCTTTTGGTGAGGAACTTTTGGGGTCTTTCCAATTGCTGCAGGTGTCGGGTAAGATACATTCCGAATGGGGCATTGTACTCAATCATTGGTCTGATAAGTGAAGAGTACAGGGGAACAATGACATCCCTTGATCTGGATGTGAATCCCTTCATAATCAGGTGGGCAATGTAGAAGGTCCTCCTAACCACTTTGGCAATGTGAGTGTCAAAAGAAAGGTTACTGTCAACTTGGGTCCCCAGGTCCCTAATAACCTCTTCTGTGCTTAATGGATTGCCCCCTATGTGGTAACTTGGGGTTACCTTGTTTTTACCAAAGGGTATGACTATACATTTTTGGCTTAGCTTAAGGCCATGGCTCTGGCACCAGTTATCTGTTTCTATGAGACCTCTCTGAAGAATATCTGTGTCTGATGGATTTTCAACTATGGCGCCCAGTTTGCAGTCATCTGCAAACTTTGTCAGCCACAATCCTCCTATGTTTGCCTGCACTTCTGAAAGTAGATGCCGAACAAGAGGGGCCCAGGACTGAGCCCTGTGGGACACCGCTAGACCGGCTTGGAGTCTGACATGGCACCAGCAACTCTAACCCTGTGGGTTCTGTCCTGAGCCAGTTTGCAACCCATCTTGTGACATATGGGTTTACATTTAAGCTGGTGAGCTTTTCTATGATACCCGAGTGGGGTATTGTGTCGAAAGCTTTTGCAAGGTC
This sequence comes from Protopterus annectens, assembly GCF_019279795.1. NCBI lineage: Eukaryota > Metazoa > Chordata > Ceratodontiformes > Protopteridae > Protopterus > Protopterus annectens. Next base: position 384,173,801 of record NC_056725.1, read on the forward strand.
AAGGTAGGCTGTGTGAACTGCCTTACCCTCATCAATGGCCTTGGTGACTGTTTCAAAAAAGTCGACCAAGTTCAAGAGGCATGATCTGCCCTTGACAAAGCCGAATTGGGTAGGATCCAATGTCTGTAGGTCTCCTATGTCTTTATTTATGAGTTCCATTATGATCCTCTCCATAGCTTTGCAGACCAGGCTTGTTAAGCTTATGGGGCGGTAATTACTAGGGTCTGTAGAAGCACCGTCTTTGTGGAGTGGGACCACAGTTGCCGTACGCCACTCTTTGGGTACGTATCCTGTGGTAAGGCTAAGATTAAACAGCAGCCTTATGTGTGGGTTTAGTTCCTCATTGAGTTTGTGTAGCACACAGCCGGGGACACCATCTGGTCCCATTGATGCTGTGTTTTTAGCTTTAGAGAGAGCAGCTCTCACCTGGGCATTTGAGATGATTGGGAGGATACACTCTTCTGGGATAGATATTTCTCCTTTTGGGGGGGAGGGAGGGGAGAAATTTGCACTGAACCTGTCTGCCAGTATGTTTGCAATGTCTGTGGGTTCAGTGATTTTTGTATCATTTTGGACTAATTCTGAGCATATCTGGGAGTTTCCACCCAGGTTTCTTACATAGCTAAAGAAGGCCTTATGATTGTATTTTGAGTCCTTGGCGATTTTTCTCTCAAAGTTGGCCTTGGATGATTTTATGAGTGATCGTAGTTTGTTACTAGTATTGATCAGAGATGTCTTCCCTTTTAGGGATTTTGTTCTATCTTGTAGTAGCTTTCTCCTCTTGTTGTAAAGTTTGTTTATGGCTGGGGTCCATCAGATCGGCTTGCCTTTGGTGGAAAGGGTCTTGATTTTATTTGGGATTGCTTGATCCATGCAATCCTGGAGGTGCTCAGAGAAAGCATTTGTAAGGGATTCAGCAGCTGGGTTGTGGTTTCCAATGGCTCAGGGGCCTTGAAGGATACCACACCAGTCTTAAGAAGTGTGAAGTTGGCTTTGAGAAGTTCTTCACTGTGGTCTTTTTGTTGGGGTGGGGGCGGATGTGGATCTCCAGTGAGATTAGTTTATGGTCTGATCTCACCAATGAGGGATATACTTCGGTGTGGAGCATTTTGTCCCCATGTTTGTGATGATCAGGTCTAGTATATTTTCACCTCTTGTGGGAATGGTGACAAGTTGTTCCATAGCATTTGAGTTTATGAACTCCAGGAACCTTTGGGCTAGGGTATTGGGGCTTGAGTAATGTTCCCAGTCTATGTTTGGGTAGTTGAAGTCATCCAATATGATGGTGTTTGGAGAGACATTTATACTCTCCAGTGTCTTCAGGAAGGCTATGTGGGGTTCCTGAGTTTGAGAGGGTGGCCTGTAACATGCTACAAACTGTAGAGCAGTTTTGCCTATGGTTAATTGCACCTGAATGGTCTCTGATGCTTCATGAGTTGCCACTAGCCTGGAGGTGTGGGTATCCTTGATGAATATGGATACACCCCCTCCTTTTGTGGTACGGTCCGGGTTTTGGGGCCAGAACGCACGATATGAGGTAAAACCTGATAGTGCCAGGGTGCTCTCAGGAGCCTTGAACCAGGTTTCAGTCACAGCACAGACATCGATGTTCTCCATACTGAGGAGGGCTTCGAGGGCGTGCATTTTGAGATTTAGACTTCTGGCATTGAGCAGCATTACCCTTAGTTTTTTTCCATTATTGTTTTCTAGGGCGGTGGGTTTAGAATTTGAGCCTTGTCTAAAAAAGGCACTATGGGGGTGGCAAGAGCCTTTGCCACTATCCGGAAACCCAGGGGTGACAGGTGCAAACCATCCCTTACGAAGCAGCGTGGCTTGTCAAGCATGTCATTCCAGGCAGACAGACATTGATCCCTTAGAATGACACCAGAAATTAAGCCAATTATTAAAACTGATCATTTTGTCTCTGTATTGTGGCATCATTCTTGGTGAAGGTAGGATACTGCTCAGGGTCAGGGTCATACCAGCCTGGGCTACATAATCTGAGTGCTCCTCTATGTCTCTTTCATGTAGTCTAGGGAGTGCCTCAGGTCATTCACACCGGCATGGACAATGACTGAGTCATACTTGTACTTGCTGTGGAGTGACCTGAGTGCTTGTGTTATGTGGTGGATTCTAGCGCCCGACAGGCAGCTTACTGTGACCCTCTCCTTGTTCAGTCTGGTGAGTGGGACGTCAGTGTGTCTGACTATGGAGTCACCTATGACAATTGTGTCTGGCATTGTGTTTGGCCTTAAGGTCTGTGACTGATTTGCACACTGACTTTGTGATCTATGTGTTGCTTGTGTTATGTCATGAGGTGGCAGTTGTTTGGGTGTCTGCTTTGGAGGCCTCTGCTGTTTTGGTAGATTTTTGATGAGTGCCTCCGAGTATGTCTTTGTGTGTTTATGCGTTTGATTTGTAGTTGTGATAGTTCTATGTGAGACTGGGTTTATGGTGTGTGTGGTTACCTTCTCCTCCTGTCTGGTTTTGCCAGTCCTGAGTTGAGAGAGCTCAGCCTCCAGTTTGGCTATATAGTTGCATCTCTCGCATGTATTTGTGTTTTGTGGGAGGAGGAGAGGGTTGTCTGTGTACATGAGGCAATTGTAACATTGCCTCAATATTCCCAGATTCACCAGCTGAGCAGGAGAGGACGCTAGCAACTGACCCTTTGACATGCTAGAAGAAATTAAAAAGTTTGCTGTGTAACTGAGTCAGAAAGGACCTATAGGGAAGTGGGTACGGGGTTTTAAGCTAGTGAAGTACTTTGTATAATATAGAAGTGCTTTACCTGACTAAAAAATGCTTTAGGAACAAGTGCTGAGCTTTACAGATAGAGAATAGACTGTTTAGATTACAAGTAGAGCAGTTCTAAGGGAAAAAATGAAGAGCAGACTTTACGGAGCCAGAAATAGTTTAACCTTGTCAGAGAAACAGACAAATGCAGGTTTTCTAAAACAAAATTGTAAACAGTCACACATCTTGTTGCTGGGTGTGACAAACTAATGGCAGAGGGCCTGTATATATGACATGGGATCACCCATTAGCAACAGTTCCAAAACAGAGGTGAGAAAACTAGATACAGCAGTCAATAAAATGAAGACAAAGTATCATTGATCACTGAAATTGTTACACCCAGCAATTACATTATCTTACATAAAGTCACAAAGTCATAAAATACCAGGATTTGCAGGCAGAAATGAGGGGGGCAATGTGGAAGAAGGAGACCCAGACAGTTCCAATAGTAGAAGCAGCAATAGGTCTCATAAAAAAGAATTTACAGTCATATTTAGATATGCTACCGATACAAGTAACTCCATATGAATTGTAGAAAGAGTCAGTTCTGGGCACATTGCTGGTGCTGCGAAGTGCTCTTTGGGCTAACATCAAAGACTGAAACAATACTAATTTCATGAATTTTAATCATGTTTTGACTTAGGAATGGATTCCATAAATATGAAGATATGGATGAAGGTGGGCCACAGTCAGAGAGTAAAATGTTGGCTGGCATAGTGTAACACAAATGACACAGAAGAATCACAAAAAGAAAGATGCAACCATTAAAGAAAGCAGCCTACCCTGTGATATTGTGATGGACAAATAAAAATAATTCTTAACAGATTTGGTAAAACTGTGTCTGTCTCACATGAGCAGTTTTAACCATATTTGTAGTAGTTCTGCTCTGCCTCCTGATGGCTAAGTAATTATGATAGCAAATAGCATTGTTTGACCAGTAACATGACTGATCCTATTTCCTGAGCAATGACTTGCTATCAGACGTTAAGCACTGACACTTTTGAGATCTGAGACACCCAAGTTTAATATGATATGATTTACACATTGTTGTTTTAAGTTTGAATAAGAAGTAGTTACTACCACATGAGGGTCTTGTTCTCCAAAGAGAAGGTTCAAAATTAACAGTCCTTTCTACAACACATCTACCTTTTTAGATCATGACAGAACTTTGTGTCTTTTAAAAGACATGGAATATATAACAAAGCAATGGTCACTTGATGTATTCAGAGAGGATGGTAGAGGAAATTCAGTGTTCTGTAACAAAGAACTACTGCTTTAACAACAGGAATATCTGGTATGCCCTTTGACAAATTAGCTAGGCGGCTAAAACAGTGAAGCAGATCCATTAAACTGTATTTTATTCTGACTTAACTGATTTAGATTACAGTCACCAATCAAAATGACATTATCCCTATATCATTTAAGGCTCCTCTTTTCAGTACCTCTACCAGCTTAAGAGATTAGTGACAGGTATATAAATAAGACACACTCGTAGTTTAGTTTATTATGACCTATTAACTAACAAGAGCAAGCACCAAGTTAGTGGGTGCCAGTACTGCAGAGTAAATTATTTTCTGAATAAAGAGCATATGCATTTAAGCCTTTTTCTGACCAAGAGAACTACACTCCCACCAAATTTGTTTCCTGACCTCATATCTCGAAAAATGTGAAGTCATCATGAATGTAGTTAAAGAGAAAGATATCATCTTTAAACCAGTAATAGGTAGTACATCAGAATTTTCAGACATAATCCAAGATTTAAACAGTAAGTACTTATGGCTGATACTGCTGGTGTTTAGAAGGCCTATTCTGAGACCTGATCAGTGAATTAGGAGGGTTGTTAGACCCAAGATTCACATTACCATCACCAACACCAGCGGTTTTAAGACAGAGATACAGTATTGCAGGCAAGGCATTCTTTTCTTGATTCTTTCAGGTAAGAGTGCACCGATGGGTGGAAGGACATAAGCTGTAGTTATTTCTGGGGCAGCCAAACTCCTTTTATCATATAGTCTTCCACTATACGTGGGTGATATTCCAGAAGCATGTTTCCTCATTACAACTCTAGCCCTAGGTGGAAAACAAAATAATACAGGCTGGTTGAGAGACTAAGGTAATTAATGAACAGTGAAAAGCTCCAAAGAATAGCACACAAGGGATGGAATGTGTCTAAGAGATGTAGATAACCCATAGCAACCATTAACAAGTAAAGAAATATGGCAGTTTTCAGGAGTAAAGACAGGAGTAGTAGAAGTAAGTGTAACATGGTTAATGAGAAGTCGAGGGAAACCAGGGGAACTTGAGAGAAAGCAAAGGGGACAGGAATCTGCAAGGCCAGTTAGTAAAATAAATAAATAAATAAAGCTAAGGGGCACAGAAAAACATCTCCAGCAGTAAAATCATTTAGATTGTTAATATTTCCTTCCTGAAATTGCAAGAAGGGGAAGAGATGATGGATTCTAAATGATTAGTCTCACATTCAGCTATGGAGCAGCACAGAACTGTACAAATAAGAATAAAATATGAAGGAGAATTATTTGGAAAATGAATTTAAGAAAAGCTCCTAACTAGAAAACCCCAGGCCCAGATGCATAACCTAATTTCTGGCTTAAAACATTAACATCTTTACACAAAATGTAGCCCTGAGTAAGAACTATTTATATGAGCATTCGGAACAGACACCAACTTGGTTAACAACAGGAAAAACAACACTCCTCCTTAAAACTGAACCTACAAGTTAGCATAAAAAACTTGCCTCCCAACAATGCATAAACTACATACTGGAATTGATGCCACTAGAGTTTATTGTCATTTAAAAGAAAGCTCAATCATGGCAATAGAACAAAAAGGGTAACAACAGAAATCATATGGAACAAAGGATCATTTGCTGTTACATAAAGTCATAATGGAGAATTGTAAACAGGGGAAGAATCTAAGTATGGCATAGACTACAAAAAGCACTTGACAGCATCCCACATTCATGAATAAAAAGTGCTTACAGATATATAAGATACACCATACATTGATCGATTACATTACAGTGACCAAGAAACAGTGGCAAACCACTCTGCAGCTAAGCCATGATAAAGGACAAATTATTATCCCAGGGATAAAAATTCAAAGGGGGATATTCCAGGGTGACTCTTTGCCACCATTGCTCTTTTGTCTTGGCCTTAACCCATTAAGCAGTCTACTTAATAGATAAGGTCATCGTTATAATTTGGCCTCCAGAAAGCAACAAAGTGTAAAGATTTCTCGTCTTCTTTTTGTGGATGAAAACTATATAGTTCATCAGATGAGGAACTAAAAGCACAAATGTAAGTGGCCAAAACTTTCTCAGACAATATAAAAATTTAATTTCTTCTTGATAAATGTGCAAAAGCAACATTTAAATCAGGAAAGCTGCATTACCAAGAAAATATCAGTCTGAGGCACAAATGCGATATAAAGGAACTTGAGCAGGAGGGAGTGTATAAATATTTGTGAACTGATGAAACATAGACAATAAAAAATTAAGAAATGCCAACAAAACTTAGTAAGGGATATTTTAGATCACTAAAATTAATACTGAAGACTGCCCTGACATCTTGGAACAAAGTCCAAGCTATAAACCAATTTGCTCTTCTTGTTCTAATTTATAGTTTTGGGGTAATTCCCTGGCCCTAAAAGGTACTGGATGAGTTGGACAGGAAAACAAGAAAAATGCTTCATGCTCATGAAATGATTTATAAAAAACAGTGTCTATCAAGATTCCATATTTCCTCTTCTGAAGGAAGTATGAGCCTCCTTGAAACTGATTACATGTACAACTCTGCAATCATAGGATTGATACATATTTGATGACCTCACAAGATCCAAGCATAGTGAAACTTTTAATTAAAACATGAGGGGAACAAATCTAAGATGACTTCCCTGCTTAGTTTAGCAGAAGCATATTGATGTCAAGTGGGAATGGAAACAAAATCAAAGCAGACAAAAATCAGGTAGCAACTGAATTTGCCAAAAAAAAAAAAAAAAAAAAGAGGATCAAATAAGAAGGCAAGAAATGTGGAAAAGGTATAAATATAGTTCCAAGTACAGAAAACTCCTGTAACAACCTCATATCAATCTGGATATGTTGCAGGAATGGTTAAGGATAGGTGAATTTAAACCAAAAGATGAAAGGTTAATACTGTCAGCCCAGGATAGTGGACTATGTACATGTTAGCTTCCAAACTCTATTGAACATGTCAGAGAAACAGACAAATGCAGGTTTTCTAAAACAAAATTGTAAACAGTCACACATCTTGTTGCTGGGTGTGACACACTAATGGCAGAGGGCCTGTATATATGACATGGGATCACCCATTAGCAACAGTTCCAAAACAGAAGTGAGAAAACCAGATACAACAGTCAATAAAAAGAAGACAAAGTATCACTGATCACTGAAATTGTTACACCCAGCGATTACATTATCTTACGTAAAGTCACAAAGTCGTAAAATACCAGGATTTGCAGGCAGAAATGAGGGCAATGTGGAAGAAGGAGACCCAGACAGTTCAATAGTAGAAGCAGCAATAGGTCTCATAAAAAATAATTTACAGTCATATTTAGATATGCTACCGATACAAGTAACTCCATATGAATTGTAGAAAGAGTCAGTTCTGGGCACATTGCTGGTGTTGTGAAGTGCTCTTTGGGCTAACATCAAAGACAATTTCATGAACTTTAATCATGTTTTGACTTAGGAATGGATTCCATAAATATGAAGATATGGATGAAGGTGGGCCACAGTCAGAGAGTAAAATGCTGGATGGCATAACGGAATGCAAAGGACATAGAAGGATCACAAAAAGAAAGATGCAACCATTAAAGAGGAAAGCAGTCTATCCTGTGATATTGTAATGGAAAAATAAAAATAATTCTTAACAGATTTGGTAAAACTGTGTCTGTCTCGCATGAGCAGTTTTAACCATATTTGTAGTAGTTCTGCTCTGCCTCCTGATGGCTATGGAGCAGCACAGAACTGTACAAATAAGAATAAAATATGAAGGAGAATATTTGGAAAAGGAATGAATTTGAGTAGTAGGGAAATTCAATTTGACATCAGAAGGAGACAATACCTGAGGAAACATCAAAAAGAACTAATGTAGGAAATGACAAGTTTTGTATATATAAAGCTAGGAAGGCTTTTTGTAAGTCTGGTAAGCAGAACATTTAGAGATCAACTTTACAGATTGTTTTTGCTCTAGCTAAAATAGGATACTTCATAAAGCAGAAAACAAAGAATAATTAAAAATAAAGCTCAGTTCACTTGATGTGTTATTGGATAATGAAAATGAGGGGAGCCTATTTATTTTCACTGTTGTGCAGATGGGATTCCAGAAACAGGGGGTGAAGTAGGTGGCATAGGGACAGTGTCTCTTGGAACTATTTTTGTATAGTTGCTGGATTTTTAAGGGTAGAAAATATAGATGCTATAGTCAGCAACAGTTTGTTGGGTTCAACAACTCACCAGCAATGGGTCAGAACAGTTAAAGTATTACATAAATAAATAATGAATTAATTAATGAGCATAAAAGCCTTAACAAAGGGAAGCCAGTCAACAGGACTATACCACAACATGAACTAGAAGATCTAAACAACACTGTTATGGTAGGCATATCTAATGCCAGGAGATCATCACTTGCCCAAATTGTTGCCAGAAACTGTAGCTTAAAGGTGAAGCTAATCACAAATACCACTCATACTGCTGTCATCTTCATCCCTAGTAAGCAAGAGAGTGAGTGGGCAGGTGTAAGGAAGACAGGTAATATTAAGTTAAGTGGCACTCAAGGATCTGGCTCTCTCTGCCTTCTATTTACTAAATGATGGCTGCTGACTCTTCTCCCATGCCTGCAATGATGTTATTCAATAGAACACACAGGGAATGGAGGGTACCAGATCACTGTTTTACCTCTGCAGAAAGGAAGAGAGAGCAAAGTCTGAGAATAATTTCACACTTAAATCCCTTACTGGTTCACATAGCAAAGGCATTGGAGTGGGTAGTGCCTACAAATCTGCATGTTTACATGGAGGACCTTTGTTGAAACACTGTATGGATTTCATAACTACTATAGCATCAAGATGTTTTAGTCAAGCTAATGGATCATGTTCTTGCCTACATAAACTATGGAACATTCAGACGAGCTCTGTTTCAGGACCACTGATAATTACTAATAATTTAAACTCATGTTGTTATTTTAAAACAAGTTTGACACTAATTAACACATTCAAGCCTCTTTTATCATCAGCATTTAAATGTGCGGTCCACTTATATTCTGTTATTTCTTCCATTGTTGCAGTCTGAAGCTCTTGTTTTACATTTTTTTTCAACTGCATTTCTTGAGCTTCAGTTTTGTGGTTTGCTTGCATTTTGGAATTATACTTTGACTTATACAAAAGCAGACTTGGGTTAGGACAAACTAGTTTTGGCACGATATTAAACACTTAACCAAATGACAGATAATGGCTACTGACAATTCTACTATAGCAATTATCACCTCTCTTTAATAACATGCTTTGGATCGCAAGTTTGTCTTTTTAGATCATCTCAGTTACACAGTAAACAAAACCACTTGTAAACTAGTGATATTTGACAGATAAAAGCATTAACTGCTAGTTGCTACTAGAATTAATCTCTCCCCAGACCAACTCTTCTTCATACACTGATGGATGTTGCTGTAAAGCAAGCTCTTTTGCTACCAACCTTCCATTCAGAACTAGCTGTTTCACTGCACTGACAAGTCATCACTGTCTCTCAGTAATACAGAGGCTTCAGCTTTTTCATCTAGGCCAAACATTTAGCCTAATTCACAATGATTTGTTAAGACTTGCAACAAACATATTAACCAAGTACATACTTTAAGAGAGCTCAAATTGTTTGGCAAGTTTTTATTGGAAATCAAACTATGCACTATGATGAAGTCATTGGGACATGTGTTGCTAAGCTATAAAATTGTCTTTCTTCAGAAATAAATCACACAGTAACAACAGAAAAAGAGCTGTAACAAGTGGCATGACCAAGACTTTGTTCTTTATTTTCTGTTATTTTTAACGATGTATTCTGACACTAGTACTGTGTATATCAGCCAACAATGTTATGCAGTATGCAAAGTAGCTGTTGCAATTATTTCCTACTACTTCTAAAGCAAGTGAAGTTTAACTGCAGGACTTTGTGCACCTGATGTGTTAATATATTTATTTTTTTCCAGAGTTAGTGCTTCTTTTGACTATTTTGGGTAAAGACTGATTAGGGAAGGAGGCAAAAATTTGGAATATTTTGGCAATGGCAGCCTAGATTATATTATGTCAGACAGTTAAGCTTCTTTTTTTTTGATTTTCCATTGTATATTTGTACTGGCTAAGTAAATGTATAACATACCCCTGAGAATGCCTTCTAATTATAAAGTACCTCCACATTATGAGAAAGAATTCTTATGAAAGCTGGAAATCTCAGATAGAAATCTTCAACTATGTCACTGAACTGAAAAAGAAAAAAAAAAAACAAGCTTTGGCAATGGCTCTTACAGTTTCAGAGACACCTAAGGACCTAGTTTAGGAAACTACTACAAAAAAAATTAATCCAAGATACAGATATGGACAAACCAAATAGTTCTGAAAATAACTGCAGAAGACTTGAACTAAGATAAAGGTATGGATAGCCAAATAGCTTTTAAAATACTGCAAAAGACTGGAATCAATATATCTGTATGGATAAATCACTAAAAATACGGACAAGTATTTCTAAGTGAAGAGAAAGCTCATGCCTATGAAGCATTATACATTATTCAAAAGTATAACCAGACACTGCACTGTACATATAGTGGATTATACCCCAAAGGGTAAGGAAATATAATTTATAATTATTTGCAAAAGCTTGCCAAGATGCTTCCAGATGTAGCACTGGCCTTTCAATTTCTAGTCAGTACTTGTCCAGGTAACAAACAGAAACAGCTCTTAATATGTATTTGACCTCACTTTTGACTGAGAAATCTACTGTAAACTCTACTTTATGGTGAGTAAACAGGAGTCATAGCAACTGCAAGGGTGATCAAGAACAGTGTCTTGCATAGTGTGTATTCAAAAGAATGACCCAAACAACTCTTTCTCTGGCTCAAATTCCCTGGACTGCTTTGACAGAAGATCTAAGTGTACACTTTATCAAAGTACACTTCACTTGGCAAAAGACTGTCCACCAAGAACTGAACAAGTGAAGCTATGGAACAGTGTGATATCATGTTATTTTCACAACAGGTTCTCATTAATACAAAATGCTTTCATATTGAATTTTTAGGTGTCTGTTACTATTGGTAATGTCTGAAAGTTCCCGATATGTATGGAAATGGCTACATAGATGTATCCTTGAATTAAATAAGGATGAGGAATGTAACAAATTCCACAGACCAATCTGTAGAATAATCAATTTTAAGAAAGAAAGATTTGCAAAATGCTAAGAATAAAATTCCAATGAAAGTTGGTCAGAAAAATATCCCAAACAGAAACAGAAGTGCTTCCAGTAGTAACTCCCTTTCTTCAGTAAACTAGCTTTAAATACATGGGGTTGTAAAAAGAACAAAGCAGTAATGTTTTTCACCAAGTCAGACTTGAATTAAGAACTTTAAAGGTTCATTGCACTTAAGAAATTTTATCAGAAAACTCAAGACAATCTAGCTATGCAATACATATCCCAACTGTCTGTTTTAGAAGGACTGTGAGCATCTTTGAAACTTTCATAAAATATCAAGCCTAAACCACTGGCTACAGAATACAATGAAACTGTTATGGAATTAAACGAGTTACATCCAGATGAGTATAGTACTTTAATGTAACTGCATTTTACGTGCTCAAGTGCAGGACACATTGTGACCTTAAAGAAAATCTCTGACATCGTGAAGAACTTTAATCACTCACTGGTAAGTGTCCAAAGATCACTCCAAAGGTTGTACAGTGATAAAGAAGGAGAAAACAGCAAACAGTATTAGTAGTAGCCAATTAGGTGAATTCCCACTATTCATCGTTCTTGATAAAGCGAATTCTTTCTTTTCATTAATTACTGTTTGAATAGCTACTGTCTAACATACCTTTTTAGATACTTCATCCATAAATCTTCAGGGTCTAACGCAACAGTTTCCCTCGTGTTTGGCAGTGCCCTGTATAGATGCAAACGCCTTCACTTGACATTTTTCCTTCAAAAGTACCCACAAAATTTTACCAGTACCTAACTGCTCACAGGGCAACTAATCTGTGCAGTGACAAACATTACCCCAGAGTTGAGAACAGTATATTACTGATTTTACTCTATATTCTCACCATCTAAATCAATAAAAAAGTCCAATTGCCATGGATATGAACTTTCCCAATAGCCCTGTTACCAGCGTGGTGGATATGAGCATCCTAAGGAATGTAGAAATTGTCTCATGTTTACTGACAACCAGATAATTTTTAAACAAACTGATAAGGTATGTGACAGATGTATTTATACAATGTCACTGGAGGCAAAGCTCTCATGTTAAAGCACTCCTAATGTCAATCAGGTTGTCAGTAGTACACATTCTGCACCCATCACACACACAGCACAAAGCAGGCACATAGACCCCCATATGCTGAGGCACTTAAATGTAACCTTCCTAAACCGCAAAAATCTCCTAGACAAAGCATGTATAATAAGTACACACAGCAGCCCTGAATGCACTCTTTCAAAACAACACCCACACCAACACTTACAGCCGCATCTCATGAAGCCTCTACATCCAAGCCCATGTAAGGCAAGCCACTATACAATAAAACGTTCTGGTCAATGCAGACTCCACTGTGAGACACACTGATATTCCTCTCACCATGCTGAGTAAGGAAAAAGATACAGTCAGTTGCTTATCAAAGGCCAAGATCTACCAGATTATGAATGCACTCAGTTCATTGGACAAGTACAAATATGATTCATAGTCCATGTGAGTGTAAATTACCTCAGACTGTATTAAGAGAAAAACAGGATGGAGCTCAGGGAATGTGTGTCCCAGGCTGGTATGTGGTATGAGCCTAGCATTGAGCAACATTCTACCTTCTCTAAGGATGATACCACAATATGAACAGAAGGTGATTGGCTTTAATAATTGGCTTAATTTCTGGTGTCATTCTAAGGGGGTACCATATTTGTCAGCATGGAAGGAAATGGTCAACAGACCACACTACTTTGCCAGAGATGGTCTGCACCTCTCCCCTCCAAGCTTTTGAATATTAGATAAAACATTGTCTTCCCCTATAGGGCATTTTTTTAGGTAATGCCAACCTGACAATCCTTACAACATTGCAAATCAAAACCAAGAAAAAATAAGGGTGTTACTGCTCAATGCTAGGAGTCTAAACAAGAATCTCCACACCCTACAAGCTCTCCTCACCCTAGAGAATGCTAACATCTGCGTAATCACCGAGACATGGTTTAAAGCCACAGAGAGCACGCCAGCAGTGCAAGACTATAATGCTTTCCATACATTTAGACCAGCCGCTGCACAGACAGGGACTAAAGGTGGAAGTGACTTTATTTACATCAAAAATAAATATACCTGAAGGCTGGGCAAACAGGATGATGCACTTGCGCTTCTCCACATTTAAAATAGTCATAGGTGAAATCCCATACCATTAACTTACAAGCTATAGGTCCCCCTCTCTATGACCCATGAAACCCATAACATGAATTTAAACATATTGGAAACACTCTTTATCTAACCCATTACCATATTCATGGGTGACTTTAATTACCCCACTATTAACTGCGAATCTGATATGACACCAAATGCGCAGGCACAGAGATTCCTGGATTTTCTAAATATAAACTCCTTTTGCCAGATTGGATCAAAATGTCAATATGCAATCCTGGTGTGCAACCATAATAGATTTGTACATTCCCTAGTGCAATGTCTTCTCTGATAAGGTCAGACAACAAAATGGTTTTCTTTGAAGTAAAAGTAAAATCCAGAACTCCCAGTTAACTCTGGAACATTAAGGAACTACTCCAAGACTAACTTTCTACCATTAAGTGATAACCTGGCAAAAGATCAAGTCTTCCAAACACTGAAAACATGGCTGCCAAAACAAAAGTGTTCATAGAAACCCTATGTAAGCATGTTAATAGCTGCAGAGAAGCAGCTGTACCCACCAGGAATAAGAACAAAACTAACTCAAAAAACAAGCCACCCAGGTAGAATCGCAAAATTAACAGGCTGTATAAAAGAAGAAAATTGTGACAAAAATCAGGAAGTGTAGCACCCAGCATGATAAAAGTGCTCTCATAAAACTCGACAACAACTCAGAGGACAAACAAAGTCTACCAAAGCCATATTTAAGGTAAATCTGGCCTCCACGACTAAGGACAACCACAAGGCATTCTTTAGCTATGTCCACAACCTCAAAGGCAATATACAATTCTGTGCAGAGCTCATTGTTAATGGAGCCACCTACACTGAGTCAAAAGATAAAGCAAACCTTCTGACAGACAAATTCAGCTCTAACTTTACCCATTCTCCCTCCAAACTCCCTTCAGGAAATACCATCAAATATAACTCCCCCTGCTATCACTAGGTAACAGGTCATCAGTGCTCTCTCTAAGGCCAAGAACACTGCATCGATGGACCCCAACAATATGCCAGGCTGCCCTCTAAACAACATGAGCCGCAAACTATCAGGCCATCTGGAATCACTATTTAACTGTAGCCCCCAGAACAGGCTTCATGTCTCACAAATGGAGAAAGGCAGCAGTTATCCCTCTGCATAAAGGTGAGCCATCTACCGACCATGGAGACTAGAGACCCATAATTCACCCTCATTTTGCATGCAAATCCATGCAAAGAATTATCATACAAGTGATCAATAATGACATAGGAAACCCTTAGACATTTGACCCAACCCAGCTTGGTTTCATCAAGGACAGATCATGCCTCCTCAACCTGGTGGATGTCTTTGAGAAGCTCACCAAATCAATGGATAAGGGCAAAAGGGTTCACATTGCCTACATTGACCTGGCCAAGGTATTTGACACACAATTCTCTGCTCAGGCATTGTTGACAAACTCAACAGTCTCCCAGTCCACTGGATAGCAAGCTGGCTCACAGAAAGAACCCAGGAAAATAGAATTGGAAGTCTACCTCTACAAACAGGGCAGTCATCAGTGGAGTTCCTCAAGTATCAGTCTTTACTGAAGTCAAAGCCAATGTCAAAAGCCTCTTGCTGACCAAATCTGGAGACAATTGCAAATTACGAGAAGTCATTGAATCTCCCACAAACACTAATGTTCTCCAAGGACGGTTGTCTCTTTTGACTATTAGGGATCAAAATGGACTAAGATGGGTGAGAAAACGGGGTCAGGGTGGAAGACCATAAAAGGGTCAGTTCCATGTTTCTGATTTTGTGAACTGAACCAACACAGTAATTTACATGATTTCATGCTGTGAGGGGTTTAACTGTTCATAGGTTGGTACTAGGCTATTGGCCCTAGGGCCTATAGAAGCCTAGCCATAACAACTCCCTGTTCCTACTTCCTTCATTTGCTCTCTTCTAGAAAAACTAAAACCTACTACCCCATCTGCTGACCAACTACCTGCAGAATACCTGCAAAAAGGTGCCAAAGCCATAGCCTTCCCCATTTCCATACTAATAAACAGAACGATAACAGAAGGAAATATCCCATCTATCTGGAAAATCTCACACATCATCCCCCTACATAAAGGCGGAAACTCCATTGACATTTCAAACTACAGACCAATAGCTCTACTCTCTCCACTGGCAAAAATTATGGAAAAATGTATCCATAAGCAACTACTCACACATCTTATTGAAAATAACCTACTGGCCAACTGTTAACATGGGTTTAGACCTAATCACTGTACCGCCACAGCTCTACTTTCCTTCACAGACTGCATAAATTTAAACCGTAATAATAATACTCTTTACTCTTCTGTCTTCATTGATTTATCTACGGCTTTTGACATGGTTAACCACCAGCTCCTTATAGAAATACTTAAATCTCTTTCTCTTGATACTCTAGCCTTAAAATGGTTTAAATCTTACTTAGACAATAGACAACAAGCAATACTATGGGAAAACAATCTATCTTCTCACCTCCCCATTTCCCTTGGTGGTCCCCAGGGCTCCATATTAGGCCCACTGCTATTTTCCATTTTCATTAATGACCTCCACCTAGCAATTCCTCATGCAACCTGCATTCAATATGCAGACGACTCCACCATTATTTGCTATTATACTCCTTCAGAGCTACAGTCCCTTACACAAAAAGCATTCAATACAGTTGAGCAATGGTTTTTAAGCCGATGCCTCCTACTAAACCCTAAAAAAACTAAACTGCTACTTTTTACTCCTACTCTCAGGTCAACCCCTCTTCACTTCACTCTTATATCCAAGAACGGGACTCTTATTTCTCCTGACCCAACCACTAAACTTCTTGGAATAACCATAGATAATAACCTAAACTTCAATACTCATATTAACATCACTATAAAAACAGTAAATAAGAAACTGGGATCCCTTTATAGAATCAAACCCTTTCTTACTCCTTCAGCCAAAACCACTATAGCTAGAATTCATTTAATCTCTACCCTACTCTATGCTTCACCTATATATACCAATCTCTCAAAAAACAACCTCAACAAACTTGCTACCTCCTATCAAAGTATTGCTAGATTTGCCACTGGTTCTCCTTTCAGAACACATCATTGCAACAACCTAAAACAATTAGGATGGCTAGAGTTCCAAAACCAGTTACTATTTCTCCAGCTTGCTATTATCCATAAGAGCCTGCACTACCCCACCTATACTCCTATACTGACTACTCTCATTACCCCCTACAACAATCTTAAGAACTTACGCGCTTCTAATAAGCTACTTATTACCACTAGCAGAGCCAATAACTCAGCTGGAGATTCTTTGTTCTCTAACTCTGCAGGCAAACACTGGAACATGCTTCCCCCTGAACTCCTATCCCTGTCCTCTATAACACTTTTTAAACAGAAACTAAAACTATTTCTCAGTACTCATTGGTTATGCCCTTGTACTAACCCTGACTAACTGTCTTTCTTCTTTCTTCGATTTCCTATGTGCTCTCTGCATCTAATATTATTATGTTCTAACTAATGACATCCTCTTGCTGTCTCCTATAAACCTTGTATTTCACTGTATCACTTGGTACATTTGTATAAATAAACATCTTTTTTATCCTATTTTTTTCTGTTTCTATAAGTAAACAACTGTTTTGTATTTTATTTTTGCTTTTCATATCTCCTCATCATGAGCTATGTACTCTTGTAATGACAACTGCATCAAGCCTACACGGCTGTAACTGTTCAGAACTTTTCAACTACTTTATACTTCTCTGAATTGTGACAGCTTTTTATTATACATATTGTGTTTGTGTTGGAGCTTTTCTCCCCGGGCCTCTACTGAAAATGGATTTGTATTCCAGTTAGACTAGCCCGGTCAACAAATGTAAAATAAATAAAAAATAAAATAAAATATTTCTTCCCACAATATTTACTTCTCTGGACCCCTGTCTAGCAGGGCGACTGACATGATCCCCGGGGTGAATTTCCTATCTCCCATCCAATCATCAAGGTACCTTTTGAAGAGGGCCAAGGAGGCACTCTGCTTGACATGTATGGGCAGTCTATTCCAGAGTATGGGGAGTCTCTGGGTCAGGAACCTATCCCTCCAGCATGTTTTGTTCATTGTGATGACAAGGTTTAGATCCCTGGAGCATGTGGCTCTGAGGGATTGGGATTTCTTTAAGTGGAGCATGTCCAACAGCTCAGGGTTTGACATGGCCTTGTATGTTAAGCAGAGATCACCTCTGAGTAGACGATATGCCACAGAGTATAGCTGGAGTTTTTTAGGCGGTCAGCATATGGCATCTGCTTTAGGCCTGTGATTCTTTTAGTGAGGTATTTCTGTGGCCTTTCCAGCTGTTGTAGATGTCTTGTGAGGTACATACCAAATGGGGCATTATACTCTAATGAGGGATGAGTACAGTGGGACAATGACCTCCTTTTTTCTGGATGAAAAGCCCTTAGTGATGAGGTGTGCCACATAGAAGGATTTCCTGACTGTTGTGGCAATGTGGTCATCGAAAGTGAGACCGTTGTCCACCTGTGTCCCTAAGTTTCTCATCACACTTTCGATGTTTTGTGTCCTGCCACCTATGTGGTAATTCATGGGCACATGTTTTTTTTCCAAAGGGGATAACTATACATTTCTTGGCATTAAGCTTGAGCCCATGGCTCTGGCACCAGGCATCTGTTTCTGTAAGGCTCTTTTGTAGAATATCCACATAATTTGGGGATTCAATAATGGCTCCCAGTTTGCAGTCATCTGCAAACTTTGTTAGCCAGAGTCCCTTAGTGTTGTACTGTACTTCAGAGAAGTATATGCCAAACAAGAGTGGTCCCAGGACTGAACCGTTTTCACTTGTCTGGAGCTGGATTTGGAGTCGGCTACTTTTACAGTCTGTGTTCTGTCAGTAAGCCAGTTGGCAACCCATTGAGTGACACAGGGATTTATGCCCAGCTTAGTAAGTTTATCTATGATTCCCGAGTGGGGGATGGTGTTGAAGGCCTTGGCAAGGTCCAGATAGGCTGTTTGGACCACCTTACCCTCGTCCACAGCTCTGGAGACTGATTAGAAGAAGTCAGTCAGATTCAGGAGACAAGATCGGCCCTTCACAAACCCAAACTGGGTGGGGTCCAGTGTTTGAAGGTTGCCAATGTCTTGTTTATAAGTTCCATGATAATGCGTTCCATGCCATTGCAGATCAGGCTTGTCAGACTGATGGGACGGTAGTTCCCGGGATCCAAGGTGGATCCTCCCTTGTGGAGCGGGATAACTGTAGCTGTGCGCCACTCAGTGGGCATGAAGCCTGAGGTGAGGCTATGATTAAACAAGACACTTAGGTGAGGTGCCAGTTCATTTTGTAGTTCGTGTAGTACACAGCCTGGGATGTCATCTGGTCCCCTGTATGCTGTATTCTTAGCTTTGGAGAGTGCGGTTTCTACCTGTGTGGCCGTGATTACCAGAAATTGGCAATCTTTTGGTATTGAGATGGGCCCTTTATGGGGTGAGAGGGGGTAAAGTTGGCACTAAATCGATCTGCCAGGATATTGGCAATATCCTTGGGATCAGTATATTTAATGCCATTCTGTTGTAGCTCAGAGCAGATCTGAGCATTGCCATTTAGATTCTTGACATAACTATAGAATGCCTTGTGGTTGTCTTTGGAATCTTTGGCAATTTTATTTTTATAACTAGCTTTTGAGGATTTTATGAGGGATCTCAGCTTCTTACTGAGAATGGTGAGGGAGTTTTTTGCATCCTGGGATTTTCCTCTTTTCTGCAACAGTTTCTTCCTTCTGTTGTATAGTTTGTTTATAGCAGGGGACCACCAGATTGGCTTCTTTTTTTTTGGAGAAGAGCATCTTGGTTCTATTTGAGATGGCACTATTTATGCATGAGTGGATGTGCTCGTACAGTGCCTTAGTGTAGGATTCTGCAGTCGAACTTCCAGATCCCGTCTGCGTGGATGTCGTGAAGTTTGTCACTTCTGACTTCAGTAGCATGAAGGTGGCTTTAGAGAAGTTTTTTAAGTAGATTTCCTTACTGGGGGGTGAGGGTGGGATGTGGATGTCAAAGGTGATTTGATTATGGTCAGACCTGACCAATGAGGGGGTGACCACTGGTGTGGAGCATCTATCTCCCATGTTGGTAATGACCAGGTCTATGATATTGGAGCCCCTGGTGGGACAATGGATTAGTTGATCCAGGGCATTGGAATTTATGAATTCCAAGAACCGTTGGGAAAAGGAGTTGGTACCCGAGTAGTTTTCCCAGTTAATGGCAGGGTAGATGAAATCACCCAGTATTAGGGTGTTTGATTGTATCTTAAAATTTTCCAGTATGTTTAGAAAGGTGTAGTGAGAATCTTGGGGTGTGGTGGGGGATCTGTAGCAAGCTACAATTTGGATTGCAGTCTTACCTAGTGTTAGTTGCACCTGGAGAATTTAATCTGCATTGTGTTGGGCAACTAGCCTGGAGGTGTAAATATCCTTGGTGAATATGGGCACTCCTCCACCTTTAGTGTTTCGGTTTTGGTTTTGTGACCGAAAAGTGTGGTAAGAATTGTAGCCTGGTATTGCAGGGGTGCTCTTTGGAGCCTTGAACCAGGTCTCAGTTACTGCACAGATATCGATGTTCTCCATTTTTAGGAATGCCTCGAGAGAGTGCATTTTGAGGTTTAGACTTCTAGCATTGAGTAGCATTACCTTCAGATTTTGCATGCTTGTATCTGTTATGGTGGTGGTTTTATCCTTTGAACCTTGCCTAAAAATAACAATAACATTTTAACAAACAATGTGTAAACAAATACATACTGAATTCCACAGGTACAGATAGGTTTCAACAGTCATTCCTGTGTTAACAGGTAAATAAATCTGGTGCTGTCCAAATGATGAACATATTCTGTATGTGCTAACAAGCTTACTGGTGCTCCGATCATGCTAGTATTGATAAGTCCTATGAATGCAGACATACTGATTGTCAAAAACAAAAAAGGTGTTTTAGCAAAAAATGGCTAGGCAACAACTAATGTGAGAACCGTTTTACCCATGAGCAAGTCTTAGGCTGTTTACTAGAGACATAGCAGACATCAGTGTACCCAGGCTTAGTCCTAGAAAACATACATTAAATACCACATGAAAAGATAATGACGCAAAAATGTCATTTTTTTTTGCTATAATTCCTGTGCACAAAAAATATTTAACCATGTTAAATCCATGATCTTCTTCACAATCGAAATGTCTCTACAATGCTTTTGTAATACTTCCATGGGGCTTTCAAGCTATTTAAAACTTTTCAGTTACCGAGACATCAGATCTTAAATCACGTCTTACTTAAAAGCAAAGTTTTTTCAACATCGATATTTTGTTAGCTAGCATCAGGTATTCATACCATTGGCTAAGTTTTTTTATTTTCCTTCCATTACCAACAAAGTTTGTGTCACTTTGCAAAATTCAGAATTTCTCTGTTAAACTTTAGGGAATTAGGTTAATTGGTTGAAGACTGATTCATTTGCAGTTTACTTGTCAAACTGCAGGAAACTCCTGAAAATTACTGCAAAGGGTGACGGTCCATTAACCCCACCCAAGACAGGGAACTCCCAGTATTTACTGAAGTTCATAGGTGTATACTAGTCTAATGACCAACGGGCCCTTTATAAGCCTAAATGAAAAAACAGGATCAACACTGCAGTGAAGCTGAGTTCCAGAACATACAATCCAACAGAAACACAAACTACAAACTCTGCAAACACTAAGCAAACATTATTTTAATAGAACAAAGCTTTCAGATATAGCAATCCTTCCTCAGTGTTACACATTTAAAAACAAACATTTCATTAAATAATAAATTTGAATTAATCATGACACAGTCATCCTATCACGGCAAGCTATCAATCAATCCATAGTCATTTAAAATGATACATAAACATATAATACCATAATCTAGAGATGTAATAATACACAATCATTTAAAACATATTTCATTTAAAAATCATCTGTTTAAGTACAGATTTTAAACTCATGCTAGCATTGATTTTTGGTTGTATATCAGCTTTCAATCTAATAATCCATTTATATTCAATTAATTCTAGCCTACTATTCATATCACCACCTATTAAACTATTAGATAATATCTCAATAACTCTAAACTTAAAAACAAGTTCTGAACAATGTCTATCATATGCTTAGTTAGAGTGTTAGTTTGAACTGATTTTTTCATGTCAGAAAGATGCTCTATAATGCACTCTTTTAACTTTCTTATGTATTTAACCACATAGAAACTCAAGCATTGTCTGTATGTTGTCTGTCTTTAAAGTAGCTTGAGAAGCAGTTAACAGTGGAGGGGCGAGGCCAGTTTTAGAGAGCTGCATTAGGAGTAAAGGGTGTGAGACAGTGTCAAATACTTTTGAGATGTCTAGGAATAGTGAGGAGACAATTTTGCCGGAGTCTCAGGCTCTGTTAATTGTGTCCATAAAAGATATGAGGACAGCTGTGGTGCTCTGACCTGGCCTGAATCCATGTAGTGTGGGAGACAGGATTTGGTTTTGAATCAGATTGTTTAGGATTTGAGTATGCATACATCTTCCAAGATCTTTGAGATGGGTGAGAGAGTGGCTATAGGTCTGAAGTTTGATATGTCAGTGTTGTTGCCACTTTATGAAGAGGAAGGATAAATGTTTTTTTTTCCAGATTTCAGGGACATAAAATTCTAGAATGGATCTATTTAGGAGTACAGCAATAGGGTCTAGTTGGGGGAAGTGATAACCTGAGTAAAACTGAATAGATTAATGTTTGAAGATGGAATATTGGCTGAGAGGTCTTGCCATTTGATATTTACATCACCCAAGATTATGGTTTTGTTGTTGATATCGGTGGAAATCCAGGCAAGGATTTTCTCTATAAAAGGAATGTTGTTACCTGGG
This sequence comes from Protopterus annectens, assembly GCF_019279795.1. NCBI lineage: Eukaryota > Metazoa > Chordata > Ceratodontiformes > Protopteridae > Protopterus > Protopterus annectens. The sequence continues at coordinate 384,196,143 of NC_056725.1, forward strand.
GGAATATAAAGAACTATTATACATATTTTTTTAGAGTCATTAATTCCCTAGCAGTATAAAATCTTCATTTCCACTAAGGTAACAGCCTTCCAGAGGGGGTGTTGTTCAATGACATCAGGGAGTGTTTCCTCTCCCCAGCATATGTGATGCCCCACCACTGGCCCAGTAATCAAGGAGACTCAATCATCACCACTAGCACCAGTGGGGGATGTACATTGGGAGGATGACAAGTACACACACAGTATTTCCAGATGCAGCTCTCTGCATCAAGTGCAATTTCTCTTAAGAGCACACAGTATTTCCAGATGCAGCTCTCTGCATCAAGTGCAATTTCCCTTAAGAGCACACAGAGACCATAGTCAGTCCGGGGCTGGTTTCTCCCACCTTTCTCCAAATCCCCAATAAGACTCCCCACTGGCACAGCTATAAAGTTGAGATCTGAACTGAGTGGCCAAGCCAAGACCTCCAGCAACTTCTCTGTCCAAATAGTGCTTCATGCCCCTGCCCAAGTAGCTGACACACACACAGTCTTTGAGGTTTTACACACACACATGCACACACACACACACACACACACACACACACACACACACACACACACACATACACACACACACATGGGAAAGGCTGGTACAGGTTTACTAGCTATGCCTCCTTCTGCCCAGACTATAAGGTAGTTATTACTGCCACCAGCCAAATCTTTATAAGCTACTTTAAGGTACCTTAACATAGGGTGTCCAATCTTACTGTGTAATATTACTATCAATACAAATGGTAGGTTTACCAAGAGCAAGACTATTAAGAGTGGCCTACGGGGTCACCAAATAAATATGCAAGTACTTTCAGAACTTAACTCATTAACCCCGAGTACCTTCTCATGGCGCCTCTGTGCTTAACACCGAGCACGCCATGAGAAGAAACTAATTGCAAGCTGTTACCCCCGAGTGCCTTCCACAAGCGTGAGGAACTGTACTGCCGATTTGTAGCTGAGCTTAATGTAAAACACGCTGCAGTCGTAACTGAACATGTAGTTTATCTTATGCAGTTACAATTCAGCATGTTTTAATATTATGTTCGCATTAAACTTTTACTAGAAAATCCGTTTCCAAAGTTGTTGATAAAGCAAGTGGTGTAAGCCAATTGGATTCTTGCAATCCAAGCCACCACTTGCGTCACACCTCCACCCCCAGTGCTTTCTTTCAGTTCTTCAGCCCTCATCTTCACCCACTTTCAGATGTGCAGGATGCTTTTTTTTTATCTATAAACCTTTTATTGCCTGGTAAAGTAGCTCTTGAATTCAACTTGCTCAAGAAACTTTTAGCAGGTATACTTGTAAGCAGTGCTTCTTTTGTTGGTGTTTGTCACTTTGAACTTCTATTGATTTTGTGCCTTTGCTGTTTCTTTTGGGTTTGTACTGCTGGTAGACTGTAAGTGGCCAGCTGTTGTATCGCTACTCGAAAGTTGGGACAAGCCTAAGATTCCACATTACTTTTTCCATTTACAACTATTATTTTACAGTTTTGTTTTTTCGGGTTGTATGCTGTTTTTCATGTTAGAAGTTTGAACCATAACGCACATATATACAGAACTGGAGCACTGTATGTTTCTTATAAGCCCTCTCCCAAAACAAAATTAAGTTGTTTTCCTGTGTTGTATCTTGATCTAGTATGCCGACTGAATAATATGCTTTGGGGAGTTAATTTAGCTTTTAAATGTACTCACTAAAGGCTTCCAGTCTTTTCACAAATCATTACGATGCTAAACCATCGGGCTGGCATTCAGTTAGTCACCGGTAAATGTTAAATGCACTGTCTGTGAGAACTTAATCTTTTTATTCTTCACTAGCATTTCTTTCTTATTTGTAACGCTGTGGTGATGATGGCTGTTCCAGTTGATGGTGTTTCATATCAGACACAGCACGCCCTGGCAGGGGCTGGAAGTTAATAGGTAGAGGAAAAGATTTGTTTTGAAACCCACTTCGCTAACTGAAACTGTAATATTTGGTTCTCTTTCATCGCAATTCAGCACGTGTGTTTGTTGGTGTCTTTTTGAATTTCACCAGTGTATCGCTTTGCAAATCCTGCCTTATGAAGTCTTGTGTGCACATAGATCGTGTTGTGGCTGATATCTCTGTAACTGCAGTAAGCTTTGTGTGTTATTTCTTTTTGTTTGGCTTCATGCTGGCATCTTCATTGGTACATCAGAAGCGATTAAACGGCTTTCTGAGTTTTGTTCTATTTACTTAGATTGTGATTTACTTGATTGTGACGTTCACTTTCCGTTACAGGATCAGAAACACTTGGTGAGGAGGGGCATTTGAAATGTTTGTGCTGCATACTGTCATTGTTTTCAGCTCAGTATTGTGGTGTTTTTTTCTACTGCACGCCTGCGTTTTGGGAATGTGCACTACCCCATAAGCAGTTTTGGCCTTTTGTACAAAACTGTAGCCTTTTCAGTGTCGCTACAGACAGGAAACTGCTTACTGAATAAGCGATTGTGTTTTGTTGTGGTTAAGAATGAAGCAGTCAGTTTAGAGATACAAAGATGTAGTACCTGGGGGAAAAAAAATCTATTGGCTAGAGGAAAAAGGAGATCCTCCTGGAAATGCGTTAAATGGCATATCTGAAGAAATGCCTGTCAACATGCCTGGAACAAGTACAAAAGAGAGACCAAGAGTGGTACAACAGAAGAATAGTAGATCAGGAAAGTGATGATGACAGTCAGGGCAGATGGTAAATCAGAGCAAACGCACTAGCATGCCTGAAACCAAATGCACTAGCATGCCTGAAACAAGGGGGCCAAACTATGGACAGGAACGTAGATAAAATAACCTTAGTGACTTGAAATAATGGTGTAAGAGCTCAGACAGATGTACCCAATCAGAGAGAGCAATCTTCTTTGAAAAATAGGTGGATTTATGAAATGTACGTTTGAAAGGTAAAAAGAATGGATGTTGACAGAGATGTTAGTTTTGATAACTGTGGTGTTAAGAACACTAGAGACACAACCCTCCTTGAAAGAAGCAACAGTGATAGTGATCCCCAAGGAAGGGCAGAAGCTTATAGGTCACTCTGATTGCTATACCAGAATGATACAATCTTTATGGCTGCTCTGTTGTCCAGGCTGGTCCTGCTGCTTTTAGGTTTGATCCATTTGGATCAAAGCTTGTGGGAAATAGAGTTTTGATAGAATTATTAACAGTGTGTCTTTGATTCAAGATGCAGAAAAATTCTCCCTTACTAGTAGTCCATCTGGATGATAAGATGACATCTGATTACATTTAAAGGGATTACGTATTTTACGTCTTCAATCACTGATTAGTTTGCCATTCTATTACAAAACATGTACGTACGGACCTCAGCTAGGGTCAAAGTGAATGCAGGTATGTCTAATCCTTTCTCTCTGCGTATAGGGCCGGGTTCTGTTTCACTCCCTGTCTTGTTTGTTTGTGTGTGTGTGTATATATATATATATATATATATATATATATATATATATATATATATATACACACACACACACACACAGATAGATAGATAGATGTGTGTGTGCGTGCACTACATATACTTACAGAGGGATGAATTGTAGCATATGTTGATCTTTGCTTATCAGAATAAATGTTCTTTATATGCTCATAATGTTCAAACTATACATTTAAAACATGCTCTAACAACTGATGATGTATTATACAAGGGATACGATTTAGTTATTATACATTGAAATTTATTGCAATGAGGAAGGTGAATTAAAGAACTTTTGCATGGTCCTAAAATGTGTGCAAGAGGCTGATGGTTTGAAAACAGCTCAAGGGCAAACATAATATGCCAATGGCCAGATGCATTTTCTTTCAATGTGAGTTTGTGCCGTTTCAGTGAATGTAAGTTTCAAAAGCATAGAAGTTGTAATGCCAAGTCTGTTCTCATTGTGAGACTGTATTACTTTGTTTAGCAAATGTCTGTTTGTGTTTGTGCTACAAAATTTGAAGTAAAAGTTTTTAATTAAATACAAGTATCTGTAATCATTGTAGAGGTAAAGCAGAAAGTATGCACACTGAGAGTTTTTGTTTATGGCACTGGGGAGAAATGGAGAACTAGCCAAGTAATCAGACTATGGAATGGCTTGATGTGGGGGGATTAGATTTATGCTCTCCTTTTTTTGGCATTGAGTTATGTGATGACAGCAAAGAAATGATTGGAAGGCCATACTCTGTTATAGTAGGACATTACTAGGCCTGGTTTGCATTACTTCTGTAGTCAGCAGATGTTAGATCTGGCCCAACACATTGGAAATACATTTTACCAGGTCTGACATAGTCTCCATATAGTAGTGGCAGAGTTAAATAAGGAGGAAAGGAGAGAAGGGGTGGTATAACATAGCATGGGGATGGGGGAGCTATCAGCAAACTAAAAATATAAATTCTATGGACCTGGAATATATATCAGGTGTTCTTGTTGCTCTGAGCAGTCGGTATGACAAAGAGTAAAGTGACAATTACTTCAGCCTGTCTGCATAAGACAGATCTTGAAGACCCTGAATTTTATCTGTAAGGAACATTTTGTGGTCTCTCCAATTGCTGCAGGTGTTTGGACTTACTCAGGTTTTGCCCTTACTGATGATAATGACTCTGTTACACAGCAGCTGCACAAGGTAATATAAGGAATGCCTATTCAACAGGTTCTGTGGAGCAATTAGCACCGGTCTCTGAGCATGCATAACTTTGCATACATAACTTTACAGTAATGAAATGCAGGTCATTAGCACATTACAAATAACTGCAGCTACAAAATATCACTGACTCATTACCACTTTTCAGGCAAACCTGTCAGCAGCTGTCAGAGTTATTCACATAAGTACAAGTCATTAGCACATTGGTGAATGGACAAGTCAGATTTGGCTGTTTATCCACTTGGAGTCATTGCAAGCCACCCCCCACCACCACCACTTTCTTTCTGTCATTTGTACAATGTCAAGAAATGTAACAAATGTGGGTGTGTGTGGAAGAATATATTTTACATTGTTTACTTTTTGTTGAGTTACTGATTATAGTTTTGTAGTTATTTTTCTTTTTTACTTGTAAGGCAATGACTATACCCTACGTCAAATGTGGTCTTTATTTATTTGAGACTATCCTGCAATATTGTGGTAAATTATTTTCTGTGCATTTTGAACTGTGAAGTCATTTTGTTGAGTTACCAATTATAGTCTTGTTCTTATTTTACATTTAAACCTTTCAGTTGTTACAGTACTAAAGGGTCGTATGGGGACTCATTTTCCATATGTTTGGGTGTTCCTCATAAAACGGACTGAAGTTGCTAATTAACAGACATTTCTGTTTTACATTTCATATTCCTTAGAGAAATGCAGAGTAACAGAATCCTGTTCTACCAATTTTTTAAGTGCATGACAGCATTATTTATAGTGTGGTCCTATTTATTTAATGCTTTGTCCAGATGTTTGCGTGTGTCTGAAAGTTAAATGCTACTTTATATATATATATATATATATATATATATCATATGTGATCATATGTGTGTGTGTGTGTATATGGCATATAGCTGCAAGTATCTATTCACTACGGTTTCAAATCACAGCAATTTTTGGGCACCTGCAGTCTTGGTGGCCACGTTTACAGAATGGGTTCATGCATGGCTTGATGCACAGTGTTGGTGGATCTACAATCTACCATGACAGCATCACTGTGAAAGAAGGGATGGCGTTCACCTAACTGAGGAAGGCATTGTATTGTTCTTGACTGACCTCCACAATGGCGTGAGGCGAGCTATGCAGGATTGATAATATGCAGCTTGTGAGAAGAATGCAAAACACCCACGACCAAGTAGGACCAGTATAGTAAGTAAAACTCTTTTATGAAATGTGTTGTGCAAAATATATTTTTCTGTGTTTGGCAAATAACTGTGGTAAGGAGCTGGTGAAGATGCTGAGAAAGAACAACTGTTTCAGGAGAGTGCTAGCACGTACAATCTAATATGTCAGTAACCATCCTGCAATAGTTCTTTTTTTTATTCTGCTTTTATCAGGCATATGTAGAGTTTAGATGGCAGGAAGGGCTTAGTAATATTCATAGTCATATTTTGGAAAATAACTTTGCAAGGGAGCATGTCAGTGTGCCAAGTAATACCTCATTTTGAAAACAGTTTTGATAGTTCTAACATGGTAAAAGAATTGTGCCTGTATGTTGTACACATGTGCAGATATCAAAGTTTGTTTCAGACTTAGGTTATGGAAATTATGAATTTTTATTCATATTTTGGTGAATAACTTTGCAATGGAGCATCTGAATGTGCCAAGTAATACCTCATTTTGAAGACAGTATTGCTGGTTCCAACATGGTAAAAGAATTGTACCTGTATGTTGGACACGTGCAGATATCAAAGTTTGTTTGGAATTAGGTTATGGAAATTATGATTTTTTTCATATTTTGGTAAATAACTTTGCAAGGGAGCATGTCAGTGTGCCAAGTAATACCTCATTTTGAAGACAGTGCTACTCCTTACAACATGGTAAAAGAACCGTGCCTGTCCACTCTACACATGTACAGATATCACAGTTTGTTTAGTCTTGTACGATTATGAAAATTATACATTTACAATACTTTTCATTATTATGCCCATATCTTTGCAAGGGAACATGGTGATCACACAAATGATGCATCATTCAGATGCACAACTTCTATACTGATATGTAGGCTCTGTCTGTTACAGGTGATGAGATATTATGCTTTGTTTATTTATCAATTATGAATAATAATACATTAATCATATTTCTGTGAATATCTCAAGAAAGGAACATCATACAGTAATGGTTAAGGTATCATTTTAAAGCTGACATTCATACTAACAAATTACATTCAAATTGTATGGGTCTGCATGGTACATTGACCAAGATATTATGCTTTGTTTTTCCAAAAAGGTAAAAAATATGCACAATATCAGCATTCCCTGCCAAATATTTAATAATGACTTTGATATACACTATCAACATTTACACTGTTGGAAAGGTCAGTGTCTGCTGAACAACTTTCGCGTCTAGCTCTTATAGTTAAAGAGTTATGAACATTTGTTTTCTGTATGGTATTACAAATGGATTTTCTGAAAATGAGCTCAGGCTGCACTGTTTTTCCTATGGTGGAATTAAGCAGGCAGCTTTTCCTGAGCTGCTCCGGAGTGAATGAGTTAAATATGTCTCACAAATAGCCACAATGAAAAGTTTAAATATATTTAATAATAAATAATAAAAAAGAAGAAATGCCACTAGCCACGAACAAACTCCTTCCAATAAATGTGAAGACCAGTTAATCCACAACGAAACCAGAAGTTTGGTTAACGCTTTTATTCACCACACATAAAAAAATGCGTTTTCGTCCTAACCAAAAGGACTTCATCAGACAAATCCATAAAATTAATTTAAACTTAAATACTTCCCCTAACTACGAAATTAGTTTAAAAACCAATGAATTCCTAATTATGGGATTCAAATGGACAAATCACATTACCTTATACTTACATATTAATGTCTTCCTTTTAAAGTGTCTTGTGCTTTACTCAGTATTGACCTACATACAATTCAGGTTTCTCTCTAAATATTTAATTACAGTAAAATAAATAGATAAATAAATAATTAGTTTAAAAACATCCTTACTAAAAAAATTATTTATTAAAAAATTAAAAGTTTAGAATTGATGTCATGCTTCCAAAAACAACATTCAAATGTTTATTTTATCAAATTCTCCTTAACTTTTCTTGTATATGTATGTGTGTGCTTACCCCCTCTAGTGTCCATATATAGCAATTACATAGGCTTTTAATCAAATGTCATTAGCTCTTAATTTTAAAAGAGAAGAAATGGATATAAATTTATTCATGCCTGGCCTCGTACTAGCATCGAGGTTAACCTGCCACCAAAGTTCTTTGCTTTCTAAAATTTCTTCCCATAAACCACCTCTTATGTCAGGTTTGATTTGTTCCAAGACAAAAAATACATATTTAAATTCAGAACAATTGATGGAATGTTTATAAAGTGCATTTGTACATTTCCCTTTTTTAATATCGTATATATGTTCATATATCCTTCTTTTTAAATGTCTCTCTGTCTTCCCCACATAAAAGGATTGGCATTTCTGACATATAACAAGATATATAACTCCTTTGCTATCACAGTTATAATAATTATTAGTTTTTAACCATCTTTTTCTGCTCTCAATGTATACTTCCCCTTATTAATTATGTATGGGCACTGTGGACACCTCCCACACTTGAATGTTCCTATTTTGTTACCATCTCCATGTTGTTTAATATTTATTTTCCTTTCTAATATATTCTTTATATTCCTAGAATTTTTATAAAATATTTTTGGTTGTATATTTATAACTTCATCTATATCAGTCAAGTTGGAGAATTTATTCCATTCCATACCTAAAAATTCTTTCATCTTTTTATTGGAAACATTGTATTCCACCGCCAAACTTTTGGTATATCCTTCACACTTTTGGTTGTTGTGATTGTTGTAATTATTGTTCCCCCTGCCCCCAAAGCTGAAATTTTCATTTCCCTTCTCTACAATGGGCTTGAATCTATCATTCCTACCTCTTTTGACTTCTTCCCATATATTGCAAACAAAATCCTTGGGATATCCACGTTCTAAAAACATTTTTTCCAACTTTTTACATTCCTGTTCAAAATCAACATCTAAACTAGTCATTCTTGACCCCCTTACATATTGCCCTTTTACAATATTTCTTTTACTATGCAGGGGGTGAGAACTGTCATAGTGCAAAAATGAGTTCACATAAGTTTCTTTTCTAAAAACCTTAGTTTCAAACTTCCCATTCCTCTTATATACTTCAACATCCAAATATTGGAGCGTTTCATTATTAATAGAATGTGTAAATTTTAAGAAACTTGTTGTCTCACCAATATATTCCATAAATTCCAGGAATCTTGCATGCCCCCCTACCCAAAAAATGACAATGTCGTCCAAAAACCTATGATAAATCAACCAATGTTTTCGGTATTCTGAATTAAGTATATAACTTTCTTCCCATTTTGACAACACAATATTGGCATAAGTAGGGGCGCATGCAGCTCCCATGGAAACCCCAGCTTTTTGCTGGTAAAATTCGCCTTCAAAAGTTAGAAAATTGTATTTCAAAACTGCATCCATAAATGCAATACTAGCTATTTTGTCATTATGGCAAAGAGTCGTGTCATTAAAAACACTCTCCTCAAACATCTCCATCCCTTCCACATGAGGGATACAACTGAAAAGGTCAATAATGTCTATGGTGACAAACATCATTTCTTCCTTGTACATCTCAGGTTTTAATTTGCTCAAGAAGTCCCAGGAATCCTTGAGAATAACCTGATTGTTCACCCAAATATGTTTTGTCTTAGTGTCCACAAATTTAGCTAAGGGTACGGTTTTAGCACCCTCTGCAGACACTATGGGTCTCGGGGGGGGGGGTTACACATATTTTTGTGGATATTTGGTATCCCGAATATTGTAGCCATTCTTGGTTTACTAACTTCCAAATACTTCAATATTTTATTGTCAATGACTCCCTCGACCAATAAATCCTGTAATAAATTATCTATTCGCTTATAAGCGATGTTGATCTCATTTAGGGATACTACTGTGTATGTTTTCTCATTCCCCAAAATGCCATTCATCTTGCCATCATACATCATTTTATCCATTATAACTATCCCCCCTCCCTTGTCAGGTTTCATAACTCTGAGAAGTGGGTTTCTGCTTAAATCATTTAACACAACTTTTTCTTCCTTGCTTAAGTTGTGATTGACCCAGACTTTGTTACTTTTCTTTCTAACCCCATCTACCAAAACTTTCTCAAAATTTTTTAGCTGTGGTAGTAAAGGGGGGTTGTAAATGGATTTTCTAGTTAACACGAGTCGATGCTAGTACGAGGCCAGGCATGAATGAGTTTATATCCATTTCTTCTCTTTTAAAATTAAGAGCTAATGACATTTGATTAAAAGCCTATGTAATTGCTATATATGGACACTAGAGGGGGTAAGCACACACATACATATACAAGAAAAGTTAAGGAGAATTTGATAAAATAAACATTTGAATGTTGTTTTTGGAAGCATGACATCAATTCTAAACTTTTAATTTTTTAATAAATAATTTTTTTAGTAAGGATGTTTTTAAACTAATTATTTATTTATCTATTTATTTTACTGTAATTAAATATTTAGAGAGAAACCTGAATTGTATGTAGGTCAATACTGAGTAAAGCACAAGACACTTTAAAAGGAAGACATTAATATGTAAGTATAAGGTAATGTGATTTGTCCATTTGAATCCCATAATTAGGAATTCATTGGTTTTTAAACTAATTTAGTAGTTAGGGGAAGTATTTAAGTTGAAATGAATTTTATGGATTTGTCTGATGAAGTCCTTTTGGTTAGGACAAAAACACATTTTTTTATGTGTGGTGAATAAAAGCGTTAACCAAACTTCTGGTTTCGTTGTGGATTAACTGGTCTTCACATTTATTGGAAGGAGTATGTTCGTGGCTGGTGGCATTTCTTCTTTTTTATTAGTTTTGGAACTGCCTACTTTTTTTGAATTCACTTAATAATAAATAATAAAATAAGAAGAAAATACTCAGTATATAATCACAGTAAAATCAGAGTTCAGAATCACAGGAAATATTTAAAACAGCACTGCAATACAGTCTCAAATAAATAAAGAAAAATATCTAAACTATACTTCATTATATTCTTGACTATATCTAGAGATTTACTACATCCTAGTCAACTTACTTACAGAGCAATCAAGGCAGACGTGTTGAGTAGGTCTTCCATCTGATGTCATGTCAAAGAAAAATACAGAATACTCAGTCTCTCTCAGAGTTCTTAAATTAATATCTCAAATATTACTGCTGGGATAGCTTGCAGAATGACATAATTTCTTGTCATCTGACTATCCTAGATAAAAAACAACCACTGATACAGTGGGTAGCATTTAGCATATACCTGTGAAAATACATAAACAAAGGCTTTTCTTAGATCTATGGTATATTCTGGAAGTCATAAAACAATAAACACTTCCAAGACAATGCATAAAAACTTCTAGTTCTAGACATTGTGTCTGTTACTGCACTGAAACTGAAAGATAACATCCTTTTATTACACGGCCATAAAGTAATTTAATTTCAGCTATTTTTATGAAGTTAACCTCTTGTGTTTCAGCTTCCATTGTTAAAATATATACATCTAAACAGTTACAATAGTGCATGTACATTTCTGTTCTATTCAATAGCGCATGCTGTGGTTACATTTTAGCTCAGTACTTTACAAAATATCTCTTCAGCACACATCTGTATAAACCATCTTATGTGCCATAAAGTTCTAATTCATTTATAACACAAGCATTTTACATGAAGCATGTTGACATTCACAAATGACACATAACCATTTACAAAATTCCAGACATCTGTGCTGGCAGTATCTACTTTTGTTACACCTCTATATAAATCATGTTAATATTCGCAAATGACATATAATTATTTACAAAATTCCACATAGCTGGGCTGGCAGTATCTTCTTTTGTGACAGCATTAATGCACTGAAATCAATTGTGAAGTCCTGGTGGGGGGGGCTACCTGCATTCTCATGTGATGGAGGTCACTATTCACTCCCCTTTGGAATGTATACTCACATTTACTCAATACTAATGGCTATCACAGACTTCCAAGAAGGCTACACACTGACCAACAGCTTAATTTCAGCTCTGTAGGAAGAGGGAGTGTTCCCAAATAAATCACCAGAGGATATATCCACAACCAATCTTTATTTAAAAAAAATGAAAATGTCAGAGGTAATTTGCATGTAATAAAGCTCAGTTGTGGATATATCCCCTGTGGTTTATTTGAGAACACTGCCTCTTCCTACAGAATTGTGTTAGTTAATGGTTTGTTTTTGCTCCTGTTACCAGTTTGTGTTGTAATTTCAGCTCTCCCACTGTGAATAAAGAATCTAATAGATAAGGGCCAGTAACTCTGCCAGTTTTGGTAAATTTAGTTACTGCTAGTAAGTGCAATGCCTGGAGCCTGAAAGAAAATCAACTAGAAATGGTGAAGAAAACACACTCTAGAAAAAATCCTGCAGCTGTTTTGCAAAAAGCAGTTCAAGCTCCAGCTTTAATGCAAAACATTCCAGTAAACTAGAAGAAAAAAATAAATCAAGTATGCTCAGAGCTGATTAAAATAAACAAACCTCTGAAGTAGTATATCAACTCAAATAATAAAAGGCTGGAAAAATGGAAGAAGCTTTCAACAGCTATTCAGATGAACTGATACAACTCCAAAACTCAGAGGCTGAAGTGAAGAAAAGGCCAGTTGAGTTTGAGACTGCTCAAGAAGAGCTTTTTCAAAAAATGGTAGAGTTACAGGATAGAGCATACAGGGAAAACCTGAGATTTTCTGCTGTACCAGAGAAACTGGAAGAAACAGAATGCATTAATTTTATTAAACACAAAATAAATAACTGGACTGGTATTCCGCAGCAGAATTTGTTAATTGAAAGGGGACACTGTATGCTCCAAACCTGGTTATGAGAAAGCAGTCAAGGACTTGCATTAGTAAAGATGAAATCATACCATTAGAAAGAGTTGATCCTGAAAAACTGTGGCAGAAGGCCAACGTATTAAAAATTTGAAATAAATGAGTGTTTGTGTAAAATGATTACTCACTGTACACCAAGCAGAATAGATGCAAATTTATCCCAGCAAACAGGGAATGTCGAGAAGCAGGGGTGGAATTCAAATTTAAGCTGCTGTATTCAGCTGTCTTTAGAATATTTTTTTCCTGGTTGATCAAAGTCATTTTTGAAGCAGAACAGGCTAAGGAGGAAATACAAAAGTTTGTCCAACAGAAAGTGAGCCATCAAATAGAAGGGGACTCTGCTTCTCATTCTTCTGATAATAAAGCTCATAGAGAGAGAGAAACTTTGCTGCTAAAACCTTTTCCAGTGTTCCAAAGAAAATGCTTTAGAGACAGAATAAAGCACAGGAGCCGACTAGAAGAATCATGAAAACCTAGGAACTGGAATCTTAGATCAAGAAAATTTAGATCAACAGGACAAATTTCAGCAAAACTGAAATTAGTAAATAAATATGAAGTTATAAAGTATCAATCACATTTGTGAAATGGCTTTTTAAGAAAAAAAGTGGAAAGATTAGACTTTTGTTCACTTTGTTAAACGTGTGTGGTACTGAAAAGCATGTACCCCACTTTATGTCATTAATGTTTAGAAGCACACAGAGGGTAAAGGAAAAATGTAACTAAGTAAAAAAATGTTCCTAACCATATTAGTAAAAAACATTTCATTATATAAAGTACATGTCCTATAGTAAAGCATTTTCAGTTATTGTTGTATGTGATAAGATACTAAAGTAAACAAGTACATTTTTTTCTTTTTTTTTTTTTAGTTTTAAGAAATGTATGTATTACAATGCAAAAAACATAAGAAAGGCTGGGCAAAAGCCTGTTTAAGTTAACATGCTGTAATCTTGGGTTGCTGAGGTGGAGGAAGGGGTGTAAAAAACTGCAGACATTATAATATATGTAGAGTTGATATGTTTTCTCTTACTTTTGCATAGGTGAATGCCTAGATTAAGGCCCCTAGAATAATGTAATATCATTTTTTGTGTGTAAGGAGGTAAATAACATTACACTGAATTTAATGAAAAGTTTTTCTTTAGCAAATAAATTTGAAGTGTGAGTTCAGAAGTTTGCAGCTAAGGGCAGCTGCACATTTTGATCTTATGTTTCCATGGAGTCAAGCTGACTACAGGGCCAGGTGATAAAAAACAGAACACTTTTTTAGGGCTAAAAGTTAATATTTCCTGAAAGCATACAAGCTGTTTTTCACATCTGGGAGGAAAAAAGATAAGACAAGAACAGACATCAACTAGTATAAGTAGAAACACAGGCTGTAATATGCGTCTTAGCATGGATATACTTAATTTTAAGTAAAGTAATGCCTGTGGGTGCAGCTGTCAATTTGGAACAATTATCCCTATCAGGAGGGTTAAACTTCATTATTTGAAGATTTACATAGTTTTGTGTATTTATTTTACATTAAAAGGTTATGGGAATGTTCGGGGACCTTTATTTGTTTGAGAGTTTTCATTAAAATAAAAAGTCTTGTAAAATGTGGCATAGGTTCAACAAAGATGACAAGACACAATTGTATAAAAGATCAACTTGCCAAACATTAGTATTACTAATGTAACACAAAAGCTGGAACAGACATTTAAAAAAGCTTCTATTTATAATAGGTATGAATAATAATTTCTTATCTTAATGGTTACTCTACCCATACTACTTTGGAACATGAATAGCCTCACAGTTATAGACAAAAAAAGGGAATCGTATTGAATTATATAAACAAATGCAGTGACCAAATAGCAATTATACCTACAGGAGACACATTTGGGAAAAAGTGAGCTTGTGAATTTGATAAAGAAATGATTTTAGGACAGATATTTAACAAACTGTCAGGGACAAAGGAAAGGGGGAGTAATTATATTAACTGCCAGAGGAGCTCCAATAATGATAGAACAGGAAAAAATACAATGGTAGATTTGTGGTAGCAATGGGCAACTGGCAAGGGAGGTGGATTACATTAGCTTATATTTATATTCCACCTAAAACTACTATTATAGAGCTTAACATGATTTTGGGAGAAATAATCAGCTTTCAGCAGGAACATTAATTATAGGTGGGGACTGGAATTTCATTTGCAACACTATATGTAGGATGTATCTTGGGGACCTAGAAGGGCAAATATAACAAAAAAGTGTAGAATTCTGAGATAATTTACATATTATTCTCCATGGTACAACAACTGGGCTGGACTAGACAGAAATTATATTTCACAGGAACATGTGCATTTAATTGAAAGCTTTGGCACACATCCAATTACTATTTCAGATCATGTGCCAATAACAAGTATGATAAAAACGCAGGTTAATGAAGTAAAGATGAGACACTGGCTCTTCATCACCTGCTTGTTAAAAAGAGACACATTTAAGGAATAGATAGTGGAAATTATTTGAGAACTGTTAATGAAGCTAGAAATTTCTTCAGAAGTTACAACTGCAACAGAAAGTAGGAAGGGTTGTTCACCAACTTAGGGAGCCTATAACAAGAAAAATAACCAGAGATCTTGTAGAGGTTTTAGAGGTATTTTGGAAATGTTAAGACAATTTTGTATAAAGCAGATAAATGAGGAAATAAAGACAGAGCACAAATGAAAATATTTATCGAAGTTTTAAGTACACCAATATTAGAGGTAGATGAAGCTAAGATAGGAAGAGGTAAGAAAAAAATGGTGACCTACAATCAATCTACAGAAAAATCTAATGGATGGTATTCCTGTGGAAGTCTGGAAGATAGGAGGGAAGAACATGGTAAAGATCTGGAATGTTTTGTTTAAAAGTATTTTAAAAGGAGGGGGAAGCACCAACAACTTGGAAGAAAGCTGTGGTTGCTTTTATACCTAAAGAATGTAAAGACCCATCAGACCTAGCTTCATGTAGACCCATGTCAATTTTTAACAATGATTACAAAATGTTTATGTCTATAATGCTCTCTTTGGCATGTATATATCCAGACAAATGCAACGACTGGAATGCCCACAGAGATACCTTACTAAAAGGATTTTTTTTTAAATACAAGGCCTAAACAATATGTCCTAAATGGACAGACTCAAAGCCCTTTCACTATACTAGGTACCCTACAGACTGCTAAGAGGCAACCTGTGTCTGTCATACAAGGCATCCTCCAACCCATTACTGATAGATTTACTGCACATCAGCAAGTCAAATGGCATCAGAAATACTCTGTCTAGGGATCTAAACCTCTTCTGCAAATCAACAGAATGGTTTGGAGGGAGAGGTTTATTTAGCAAAAGATACAGCTACTGTGGAACAGAATCTCCATCCACATAAAACAAAGTTCATCACTGTCCATTTTCAAGTGCAACGTAGATCTATGGATGGGAAACAGATTGTTTATCCCAGGACTACCACCTGTACTACTAATGGACAGAGGCAGCTCCTAAATGCTTTATCCCATGCATGGGTCCCCTTGAATTATCTATAGTATGATCACAGTTATTCTCATTAGGGGTAAAAAATAATCATCAGCAATGGGCTGGGTAAGGCCAATATATGGGATGGGTTACTTTGAGCACAAAAAGGGAAATTGGCTAGACTTAAAATGTCCCGCAAGGGTAGATAGCCTATTACTTATCTTATGAACCTACAATAGCTAAAAGAAGGGCAAAAGTGTTGCCAAATGTGATAGATATGGATCACTGTAGTCTTCTGAAGGGAAAGCAAACATTGGATAACATTAATAGAACAATGATGATCCAGAGTGTAAGAACATACTGCTGTTCTTGGTGGTCCTTACAGGGAAAGCATTTGACAGAATACGGTGGGATTTTATGAGGAGGCAATGGAAGCATTTGATTCCCTGATATAAGGTTAATTAGGAGGATATTTTAGGGATCCAAGGCAAAAATTAAAGTAAGAGGGTTCATCTCCGACAAATTGTGTCTGCAGAGAAAAAACAAGCAAGGTTGTCCTCTATACCTTTTGTTATTTGCTTTATATTTAGAACCACTGGCAAAAAAATAAGGGACTCAGAAATTCAAGGATATAATTGATATGGTAATCAAGTAAAGTTGGTTTTATTTGAAGACAATACTATTTTGTAACTAATAAAACCAGAAAAGGACATCTCAGTGTCTTTAGAACATTGTGAGACAGTTTTAGGCCTTTCGATAAAATGAGGTATTTTAGGAGTGTGGATTAAAAAGGATTTTGTCATGGCAGCTAAGAATACGTGGGAAGAGACTAAACAAAAGAGAATACAAAAACTGAGAAACTAGAAGCTTTTGTTTATGGATATGGATAGCAGTGATGCAAGCAGTGAAAATGTCTTTATTCCCTGTAGTTTTGTATACAAGTCAGGCATATTTGTGTCAACCAGAAAAGTTGCTGATAATAAATAATAAAGAGCTGATGGAATATGTCTGGGAGGATAAGAAGGCAAGGGGCAAGTGGGATAAGTTGATCCTTCCAATAGAACAAGGTGATTTGGGATTACCTGATCTGAAGAGATACTTTAGAGCTGAAAATTAAGGCTCATATATGTAAATTCAAGTAGAAAGCTATGATTCAAAATTAAAATGGATGGTGATAAAACGGGATTTTCAAGAAAAAGCATGTGATTTTGGATGTAGGTCCTTAAGGAGAATAACAACAGCCATGCAGAATATTATATACATAAAGTAACAGAAAGTATTCTAAGAACTAAGCCAACATGAGAATGGAGAAAGGAGATTTTGCAGATATGGATAACTGCAATTAGGGGTACAAAGAATAGGCAAGGGAGGCTGCAATTTATTGAAGAAAACTGGCAAAGAAACCAAGGTATTGGGAGCAAATAATTAAGAGAGGAAAAGGTAACAGAATGGAAAGAGGACAAGTAAACATTTGGAATGCAGGCTAGAGGCTGCCTTCCCTGTCAGGGATTGCTATCAAAGTATAGGCAAAGAAAAAGGAATAGGGGAATTCTAAGTGAAACACCTAATCTGGTAGAGTTTTTAGCTGAATCTAGAACAGATGCTATTGTTAAAGGATTGATAATTAGTAGGGCATATAAAATATTGCATGATAACTTAAATAATCAATCACAGGAGGTTAGAAAAGATTGGGAAGAGAAACTGGATAAGCAATTCAGAAGAAAACAATGAGAGGACATATGCATGGCTCCAGAGAATGCATCTAAGTCTAGAAGATTTAGGATTTTTGCTTGGAAGTGTTTCCATAGGTATTTTTATACCCCAAGTTGACTAGAAATAATTTTTCCTCAGGTAGGTGACAAATGTTGGAAGTGTGATGGGAAAGAAATGGGTAACTAGCAACATATGTTTTGGGAGTGTAATGAGTTGGCAGGTTTCAAAAATTCCCTACAAGGTACTCTATCACAAATCATGGATGAGCAAATGGGTGTAACTAAAGGAAATTATTTTTTGAGCTGGGATACAAGATCTGAATTTCTAGACATAATAAGTCCTTGTTAAGTTATTCTGGTGGTTGCCAAAAAAGCAATTACTAGGAAATGGAAATTAAAGTCTAAACCAACTGTATTTGTAGTAGTGAATATTGAAACAGAAAGAAAAGAACGGGAAGTGGGATCTTTAGAAAAGAGTAGGAGCAAATTACATAGAAAAAAATGAAATAGTGGGAATAATGCATGCGGAATAATGTTTTGGAGGAGTGAAGGTTAAGGGAGGCAGGAGTTGATCAATGTATGTAATGTTGGATTGATGATCATTATACAAAGCAAAAAGTGATGTATAATGTCTGTAACTAGGAACATGTTAATATGCGTTGTTTTCTTTCAAATACACGTACATTTGCCTAGTTGCCTAGTCTTATGTGTAATTCAATAACTGTGGTAAAAAGTAATAATAATAAGGGCTATCACCAGACAGTGGATTGGCCATCTGTACATACCCAATCCCCACGATGCCAAATGCAAAGATGCCTGTCCTCAGAGAGACAAGATGGACATATTCATTTTCTTCTGCTAGCTACATCGAGTCTGAGCTGCTAACTGAGCTCAGTTTGCCTAAGTCATAGGCAGGGCTTTATCCCTCTACGCTATTGTTACTGGCCTTAAGTCATACCAAGACTTCCCCCAGCAGAGGAAGACAGATTCCACCATATAAAAGACCAACAGACTAGTCGTAATGCATCAACAAATGATGGCTGAGTCTGTCTGAAATAGAACTGATCTGTTCGGGTATGTGTGTTGTGTGAAAAACTGTCAAATAAGTGTTGCCCACTCTCAAAGCCTCACAGCGTTTTGTCACATCAATATGCAAAGTGTCATGGGAGTTGTTCATTGGGACCTGTAAACTTTAAAGGTGCACTGCATGACCCTCATTGGATACTTTGCAAGAGCAACATGAATATTGCTTCTGTGACTA
This sequence comes from Protopterus annectens, assembly GCF_019279795.1. Lineage (NCBI taxonomy): Eukaryota > Metazoa > Chordata > Ceratodontiformes > Protopteridae > Protopterus > Protopterus annectens. Next base: position 384,215,198 of record NC_056725.1, read on the forward strand.
GGCTACAGACTGAAACAGAGAGCTGCTGTTGGTGTTTGTGCAGAAAGAAGCTGTGCCGGGAACTGATTAGCAATAATTCTATTTTGTGGAAAATTGGCTGTACAAGAGAAAGTGTCTAGGTGCAATTCCAACAAAGCCAGAAAGGCTACATCTAGGATTTGGAATGTTCACTGAGATTCACAAGGGCTAGAATGGCCGATATAGGGAATTCTTTCTTGTATTAGTGACTCCCTAGTGGGGACAACTATGACTTAGTTGTCCAAGTAAAAGAAAACTTTGGCTCCCAACAGCCTGAGATGAGCTGCTACTGTAGCCTTACACTGGCTATACACCCTGAGGGCTGAGGTGTGACCAGATGGAAGCGTCAAACTGAAAATGGCTAGCTCCTACCCTAAAGCAAAGATGCCTCAGGACTCCTTGGCTATTCTGATGTGGATGTATCCTGGAGGTTTAAAGGGCAGATCCAGTTCCTCCTCATAGACAATGAAGGACTGGCCATCTGGAACTCTACTTTTTGAAAGAACAGATAAGACCAATGAGGTGTAAGATTGATCTGAGGTCTTCTGTTTGCTTTGTAACCAAAACAAGCCTTGAGTAGTATCTACCTTTGTTCTAGTATGATGGGACCTCTTTTAATGTTATTTTTTTCCTCAGAGTTAAAGATCTGAAGTGCTCTTTTCTGGCTGCATCCTTCTGATGGGGTAAAACATCTGTAAGGGAGAAGAACACTGTCCATGGAAAAGATAAGAAAGGTATGGTGTAGTCTCCAGACATGATATCCATTATTGCTTTGTCCTAAATGATGGCCTCCCTATGCAGAAAATGGAGGGACATATGATCACTGAACGCCTCTAAAGTGGGTCAGTCAGTCAAGCCTGCCAGGACTCTGCTGCTGACTCCAGGAAGGAGCACTGTGAAACTCCTGATTTTGCTAACCACTACTTCTTTAAGGCAGTTTTTCTTTCTGGAAGCCGCTGAACCTATGTTGGCCTCTGTCAGAATATTGTCTGAAATCCTGCTTCTCACACCTCTAAAACCACTTCTTGGCATTCTTCTGATTATAGAAGAATGTCCACTGAGGAGTAGAGATTTAATAACTTTAACATTATTATTTATTGCTCAGATGTCCCTCCCACCTGCAATATCCTGGGCATTAATTTAAATATATTCTTTTCCTATATATTCACATTTGATGATGAAGGTTCAATTTTTTCTATCTCCATAATTTGCTTAACATCTTCATGTGTAGATAGTTCCTTTCTGTTTCAATTTTCAGTGATTGCTTTAAATATAGATAGAAAATAAATCCAACAAAGTCCTTGCCCTTTTCACTATTCCCTTTTTTATTTAAAGTAATCATTCAGACAAATGTTGTGAGTACCACTTTTCCAGGAAAAATAACATTACACAAATTATATTTTTATTCCTTAAAGTGTTCAAATTTAGAACACTTTCAAAGGACATGTATAAAACCCCATATTAAATCTGTATCATGTCTCTGACAAATGGTTGTAATTCCCAAGTACATTCTGAACAATCTTAAGGAATGAAAAATATTTAAGGAGGCATTTCCAATGAAAGAATCTAAATTTCCTCACTTTTTTGTATATCTGGGAGCCAGAATAACTTTTCCCTTTCCATGTCTATACTTGCAGTACTTAACCCTTCCTCCCAAATAATTCTAAACATTTATGTTTCTTTTCCACCTTCTTCTTTTTATATAGTTTACATATGACTCTCTTTTTTATCTAGATGTTCTTACCTATTTTGTGTCTACCAACCAACCCCTTTTTGCCAATTCCTTTGCACTGTGTACAATTTCAGAGATTTGGCTTATCTGTTAATTTATCGTGTTAAGTCTCTGTTTATACCCTAGTCTACACCTCAATCCATGTATTGTTCCCATGTCATTATTTTCCCTTGTATCATTATCCAGTCACCACTAACTAAAGCACTAATTGTAAATTAATCTGGTACAAATCATCAGTCCTCTAGAAATTTCTTATGTTTACAGCCCTCATTCTCTCTCTCTTTTTAAACATCTTTATTAACTTTACACATAAACACAGTGGCACTTGTACACATTTAATTATAAAAGAAAAACAAACCATTACAATTTTGTTTCATTTGTACACATTCTTCTATTATTTTTTATCTTAACAACTACTCAATTATACATTACACAGATGGCTTGAGTCTTGCTTTTCCTGAACTATCACTCTTCCCAATGAAAATTACTCTATCATATTGTTCCCACAGATTACATTTATTTCTATAGAGTTTATTCCTTCCGTTTTCTAAAGATCATGCCTCCAGTTTACCTCTTTTACAACATTCAACAATTCTGCAGCAATTGGTATTGTTTTTGATTTCCATTTCCTGGCAATTGTTTTTTTTTTTTGGCAGCCAACAATAAACTTAGTAGTGCCCTATCATGTCTAAACAATTCAGTTCCTATATTCCAGTCCCAACATTTCTGACAAAATTCCCTGTAGGGAATTTCCAAACTCTATCAACTTGTTACATTCCTCAATAAAAACATACTCCCAGGTTCCCCTTGCTTTTCTCTCATATCTTCAGCAATTGCTGCTGACCTGTGGAAAAATTTCTCTGATGAATACTTGGGTTATAAACATACTTATGCAAATGCTTCCATACAAAAATCCTAAACCTTATAGATTTTGCTGCATACTTAGAGGTAATATATATATCCTGTCATTGATTCTTTGTACATTGCCATTCTCTTCTCATTTGTCTTTCATCTGGTGATTTAATCTTATAGTTATCATGCATTATCTTATATGCCCTATTACTTATCATATTTTTACTGCAACGTCTGTTCTAGGCTCAATTATAGACTCAACCACAGCTGGTCTTTCATTTAACACGTTCCTGTCTCTTTCTCAATGCCTATACTTTGTTATCAATACCTGACAGGGAAGGCAGCCTCCAACCCTGTGGTCCAAATTTCTGTTTGGCTTAATCCCTCTCTGTGATTTTTCCCTACATAGTTTGCTCCCAATGCCATGATTCCTAAAATTTCAGCTCCCTCTTGCCTATTTTCTGTACCTTTACTTACAGTCAGCCATATTGACAAAATCTCTTTTCTCCATTCATGTATTGGCTTAGTTCTCAAAATATTTTCTTCTGCTTTGTATGTATAATACCATGTACAGCGGCTACTGCTCTCCTTAAGTAACTGCATCCAAAATCATATTTGCTCCTTATTTTGTGCCCCCCTCTTCAACATTATTCCTTTCCACTTTGATTTGTAGGCTTCTGCTTGTGCATGCTAACTCTCTCTCTCTCTCTTACTATATATGCGATCTAAAGTATTCATTCAATACTGGTAATCCTAAACTACCTTATTCTGAGGGGAGAAACACCTTATCCCACTCAACTCTTGCCCTCCTTTCCTCCCAAATAAATTCTTTCAATTTTTTTATTAAATATGGTCCACAGTTTCTCTTCTGGTTGATACAAATATGACTGACTTGTATACAAGAAACAATTTCACTACTTGTCCTTTACTATCTAAGTCCATCGTCAAGACCTTCCAGCTTCTCACTTTCTTATTATTTTTGTCTAGCCTCTTCCAGTATATCTTCAGCTGCCATGATAGAATCTTTCTTAAACTGAATCCCTCATTTTATCATTTCCCATAACTTTAGGTAATACTGAACCAATTTAGGTATGGGAATGTGGTTTAATTGCATAGCCTTTGTTTTATCCTAATTTATTTTATATCCTGAAGAAATCAAAACTTTCTCAAAACATTCCACAAAACTGAAATATCATTTTCTGGATTTATCAAACATAAAGTAACAGTAATCTACATACCATGCCAAATTGTGAGTAAATGCCTACAGCTCATAATACTTTACTTGTATTCGCACAGCCTACTAGCCAAGGGTTTAAGATAAAATGCAAACAATAAGAGGAAAAATAAGATGCTCCTCCCTAGTACCACTACTTAACTGAAAATGTTTAGAAAGTCTATTTCTTATTTTTATTGAACCTGCAGCATTGTAATAAAATTTCTTATAATGCATCCACATCTCAGGAAAGGCCATCATACTTAGTGTTTCAAATAAATTCTGAAAACAAACCCTGACAAATGTCTTTTCAACATTCAGACTTGAAATCAGGATTTTTTGCGTCTTCCATTAGCATACTTGCATTCAATAAGCTACTATTTATAGGTCTACCCACTACAAAACCTATTTGTCCTAGACTAATTAATGAAAGCAAGACGTAAGCTAATATTCTGAAAAATCATTGCAGTAAATTAATTATAACTGTGATTACGTATTGATATTGGTCTATAAGACCCAACCTTCAAAGGATCTTACCATTTTTCCTCAATAACTTTTATGACAGCCAGCTTCCATGCATCTAGGGGTCTCTCCAGTTGCCAATACATAACTAGCTAGTTTAATAAGGACCTTAATAAAAAAATATGTGTAGCAGTAAAGCCCTTAATACATTTGTCTTTAAACATTACATTTATCCAGAAACTGCACAAGGACTTCCAGGACCCTCCTTACCATCCAGTAGTGGCCAGTGGGGGCTCCATCATGGAAACAATCACCCTCTAGCTTGATTTCCACCTCAAACCACTGGCTAAGAAAAACCCATTCATCATCCTGGACTCCATGGATTTTCTTGAAAAAAATTAGAAAAATCCCCATCAATAGTGGCTCCATCTTAGTCACCATAGATGTCGAGTCACTCTACACCATGCTCCCCCATGACTAATGCATCAAAGCCATGGCCAAGACCTATAAAAAGAACCACCTGGTGCTCCCAGATGAGGTGGAGCACCTAGGAAGATTGTTATCTCTCCTTCTAAAAACAAATTATTTTACTTCAATGGGAGATACTATAGGCAGAGGATGGGCATTGCCATGGGAGCGGACATGGCACCTAGCCTGGCCAACACGGCACTCAGAAAATGGGAACAGGACACAACTACAATGCCCTCCAGTACAGTCACATGATCTGTTACTACAGGTACTTAGACGACATCTTCTTGGTCTGGAAGGGAAGCCAAAGTGAGCTGGACATGTTTCTGGAACACATCAACCACACCACCCCCTTCCTTCGGTTTATGGCTAAACAGCACTAGGAAGAAATTGAGTTCCTGGACCTCACCATCAGGAAGAATGCTGATTCAGCCACCCTGACCCACGATCTTTATCAAAAGCCGACTAGGGTTAACTTCTTCCTACATGCCTCCAGAATGCACCCTCAGAGACAGAAGGTGAGTGAGGTCAAGTATCAAGGCCTCAGAATCTCCAGGGTGTACAGGGAAATGTCTGATTTTCTTCACAACATGCACAACCTACAGAGGGATTTCTTGGCCAGAGGCTACTCCCAAAGGCTACTTGATAGAGTCCTGGACCCTATCATTAATCAACGAGTGCAAAGACCATACCAACCCTTTATCAGCACCAGGGTCCCGGCTACCAGGATGAGAAATACAAGTTAAGCCTCATCTTGGACTACTCCACAGACTATGGCGACATCACCAGGATCATCCTTGACGCTTGGTCCGTAACAACAAGCAACAGGAGCTTTGGGCATATTTTCCCCTCCAAACCCACTTTCACAGCCAGGAGGGGTAAGAGTATCAGGGACTTCCTGGAGCACCCAACCACTATGAGACTGGATTCCCCAGGGACCTATGCATGCAGTAACCCACCCTGTCACTATTGCTCACACATGAGTGGGTCTACAAGCTTCTTTTGCCCTAACAACAGGAAGGTCTACTGCCCCAACATCAGGGGTGACTGCAACCTAGAAGGGGTTGTTTACCGAGCCTCTTGCACTAAATGCCCAGCTTTTTATGTTGGCAAAACTGTTAACACCTTGAAGACCAGGATAGCGAGACACTTACATGATGTTCGCTACCTTAAACGTACCAGCCAACTGGCTCAACACTAGCTACTCCGGGACACAACAGCTTCAAATTCCATGTATTGGACCACATCCCAAAGACCCCGTACAATGGCAATTGCAACTCGTTGCTGGAGAAAAGAGAACTGGGCTGGCAGATTAGATTACAATCTAGAAAAAGACCAGGGCTTAATTATGTGGAGTCTATTGTCCCGGTGCTAAATCTTTGAAAGATTCAACACTAATTCTTTCCGCATCTCCATACTTTTTGACTCCTTCTTTTGCATATTTTGTTTCCCTGGTGTAGTTTGCCTGTTGTCAAGTCTTGTACTTGCATTTTTTTTTGCCTTAGGTGTGCTTAGCAGACCAGCATGTTATGTTTTAAGATATTTTCCCATTTATTATCTGCCCATTTTTGTTTCTATATTCTTGTTTTTGTATTCTGCTTTATTTTATTGGTTGTTTCTTCTAGTCATTCCTGTAAGTTTTCCTTTATGATTCCATAGCCATCCTGATGAAGTTTTAGGCGAAAAGTGTAGCCTAACCTCCCTCTTTATTATTACATGACAGCTGTAACACGTATTATCCTTTTGGGGTAATTTGCATATTTCCATAGTATATCAGTCACAGCTGTTTTTACTTGCTACTTTCTAGCTTTACAAACATTTTTGTTTGTTAGCTTTTTTTCCAAGTTGTTATTCTGCGTGTACTTTGCACTCACTGTTTTAGCTTGTTAATTGGAATTTTTTATAGTCAACCTATTGCTTATAGTTATCAGTTAGGTACACAACCATGTCTTCACAATAGTCAGACATTCCTTCTAAGCTGTACTAAAGATATCTCTGAAGACAGTAATTTGTATATCTGGAAATGTGCTTTGATGGCTTGAATAAACGTGATGGACTTCCTATGAGATTCTGACTGGGTCTTTCTTGTCTTTGAAAATGATACTCAAATGAACAAGCAAAAACCAAGAAATTCAAAGTAACTCCACAAACAAGGAGAACCAAGCCAGCAAAAAATAAATACAATGAAAAGCGTTTATTAGCCGTACAAAAACAACAAACGGCTAATAAACGCTTTTCCTTTTATTTATTTTTTGCTGGCTTGGTTCTCCTTGTTTGTGGAGTTACTTTGAATTTCTTGTCTTTCTTGTCTTTGTCTTTCTGTGTTCAATTCATTTTTTGGGCAGAATCCATGTTTTCCGACCAAGGGTTGGCATTGGCACTTCTGAGAGTTTGTTCTACAGTTGAGTAGTGTGGGTTTGGTTCTGAGTTTGCTGTTTGGAAACAGTAATATGCGTCTAACAAGCACACTCTCGGGTGCACCACATTTCAAAAGCTCTGTTACACTGCGGTACCACCGCAGCACTGCTTCCAAAGGGGTATTACTAGTGGCATTTATCCAGATTAACAAATAGTTTCAGAATGGCCAAAATTATTTTCTCCTTCACATGAAATAATCTACAGAAGTTATAGACTCAATATTTTTAATTTTACTTTGGTTGACTCTTTGTAGCTTATTTCCAGCCAAATTCCAAAATTCTCCATTAAAAGCTTACTCAGTCAATGAACCTAAAGATCCTTTACTTGCCCAGAGGAGCAGACAGATACAATTTCCTTCTTACAGGATGTTCCCTTTAAATATTATCAGTAGTGCAGACATATAGGCTCTGAATCTTAAAGAAGAAAAAAAGCACTGTACACCCAAAGCTTTATATTTGGTATGCTATATACCAAAATCAGGCACACTTGTTTCTACAGAGAAAAAAATGCACTTGCATTGAAATCAATGAGTCCTTAATACCGTGCATAGCCAGTTCTTTAAAAGTCAAACACATTGCTTTGGTATAATAAATATATTTACATTCATTTCAGGTAAATCAATAGCCCAAGTGTCCAGCCATCCAGTAGCCATTCAAGTAATGGAGCCAGAATCTTATGTCAGCCTTTACTAACAAAATTCCTCAGGCTTGACTAGAACTTTTCCATATTACTTGCTTTCTGAGTCACTGAAAAAACTGCTTTCTGCCTTTCAAATATCATTTTTGTAAAGGGTGGAAAAACACCCATTGATTTTTTTTCCTTCTCAGTCACCCTGAAGTGGTTGGACAGCCTTCCTCTGAAATACTGACCACCCGCACCAAGCTTTCACCTCCATTATAGAACATAAAATGTTGCTGTCCCCCCCCATGAAGGTTCCTTCTTGAAGCATGCTGGAATAAACAGTTGAAAATTCCCTCATTTGCACTGCCTTATCACATTATAAAATGTTGCTAGCATTCTTCTGGCTTCAGCTGAACAATCACAAGCACACCAAACTCTTGCTTCTAACTGCTTTATTTCATTCTTATTTTTTTTTTTTTTTTTTTTTTACAAACCCACAATTTTGACCAAATCTGTTATGTTCATAGGTGTGGAAGCAAATCAACAGGGAATTAAGAAACTTTGCCTGGAGTTATTGTGGGAGAAAAACACTGTGGGCTCTCTCAGTTCTTATCTATTCTCTCAGCAGAACAGTCCATTACACCAACATACCCTTTGTGAACTTCATACAATTCACCACCATTGGCCTTTTCAGGAATATCTAATATATCTTCTAGATCTACAATTGTTGACTCCAGAAGTTCTAACATTACTTCTGAGGTATTCTGTGTTTCACCTACTTCATGCCCTGCTTCACATACACCATCCATTCAGAATGAAATCTCAAAGCTGTTTCCACTTTTTTCATTCTTTTATCTAACCTTTTAATATATGTCAGTAAATTAGTATTAATGTTTTCAGTTATGACATTATTGACTCAGATTTATTTTATTCTATGCTGTGACTGTCTTTTTCAGTCAGCAATTTATCAGTGTTAACTATAAAGTGTTCCTCCTTAGCCCAGGATTCAGCCTGAACTCATGACAGCTTCAAACTGCTAGAATCGTTTTCACACCTTTTTTATTTTTTGTCTTTCGTTTCATCAGATAAACAAAATTAATAAACCACACCACTACCACAGCCTCAGAGGTGAACCTATTTTGACAGTTTCAGTATTACAACATTAAAATTACAGTTGTAAACTTGGAAGGAGAGGGAGCTTTGCTGAAACACTCTACACATAATCCCCTCCCCTATCAAACAATCCTTTCTCATGTCCTTGACTTGGGTGCTATGGCCACTGTCCTTTCTAGTGTCCTTGCCTTGGGTACCATGCTCCCTGTCCTTTTTTCATGTCCTTGCCTTGGGTGCCATATGCCCCATGTACAACACACATGATCATCTTGTTAGTCAGAAGAATCTCCCAAGAGATATGTATGCAGATCAGGGGGGAACAGAGTAGGAAACCTCCTATAGGATTTCCTCGTAAAGGAGATTGACTCAAAAAGGTAAGCTTCCTTCTGTCACTTAAGTTAAAAGATTTCCCCAAATTTGAGGTCTTCAAGAGGGAAAAATGGGGAAACAGTCCTATCATAGACGTTGGAATCTCAGGTGGGAAACTCCCTGGAGGAGTCAATATACTTTTTCTTGTGACATTTCTTCTTGGGACTACTGTAAGTGGAACTCTTTATGCGGGAGACAGAAAAATTAATGTCAGACACCCTGAGTCTATCTCTATATCAGCTTTCCGTACCCTGACCATCTGACAGAATGGATGAGTCAAGGTCTCATATCCTAAGGTGTCCAGTGTCATGGTGAATATTACTGCTATGTCCTGTGACTGGTCAGTCACTCACCAAGTGCTACATCAAGGCCAGCTCTTTTACAAGCTATCAAAACTGAAGCATGCAGCATCAAGTGATCCAGTACTGTGGAGCCCATCTGCGCTGGAAAACTCTACATCCATTCCCCCTCCCCAAAACCTGGTACTAAATATAATGTGAATGCTGAGGGCACAGCATTGATACCAGGCATGGAAAGCTGAAGTCAATGACACACAAAAGGGCACTGATGGAATCTGCATCATGGGTGGTATTGACTTCTTGATGAGGATGACATCTACCATTACAGTGCTCAGTGTCAAAGTGATAGACATCAAACAACTGACACAAAAGCAAGAAGATAAGGCAATGCCAAAAGGGAAGTCTGCAGAAGGAAAGTTGGCCTTAAATCCACTGTCCCCAGACAGGAGACATAACAGAAGATATTGTAGTAAAAGAAAGTGATAGAACATTCTCTTGCTGCCCTAGAACCAGAGTGGGAAGAGAGTACGCCTGTCTCAGACTAAGTCCCTACTAATGCTCTCATCTTCTCTCAACTCAAATTCACTATACAGGGGGACTGCAAACAGATCAAGAGTACAGGACAGATATAGTCAAAGATGGTCTGGAGGTGACAAGAAATTTAGGCAATTCAGAAGACACACTGCTAATACACTACTAATATTTTCACAGAAGGAGCATCTGCAACCACAGTGACCTCAATTTGTGATTACTCTACCTTTACTCAAGAATCAGCTTGTCATAGTAGGTGACACAGTTTCAGTTCTTAGAACCTTTCAAGGGGTGAGGAAATCCCTGTAAGAAGCCTTAGAGGATATTTTGTTTCCTCCAACTTATGTTTCTCTCCCTATGCCCATGATCATCAGACAAACACTCTCTATGCAGCAAACTTTCAAAATCACTTTATTCCTATGCTCATTTAAAGTTCTACACTCAAATAACTCACAAATTCAAAACACAGCACTCAAACAATCTATTTCTAAGCAAGATAAACACAAGGTTTGTTTGTCTGGAGGTGAGATTTTATGCCAGCATTTTACTTTTTTTTTCAAACTGAAGGGGTCAGTCCTGAGGTTAGCAAGCACTTATAAACCCTAGCACTAGACCCTCCTATACTGTACAGAAGGACAAGGCTCTCTAATCAACCTTACCAGCAATCCAGTAAAACAGTTCACTGCACCTATCCAGGCATGTCCAAAGGGCAGTTTCAGGTGTACTCTCCAGTCCAACTGGTGAATCTGGGCATTTTGAGGTAATGTTACAACTGCCTCATGTACACAGACAACCCTCTCTTCCTACCACCAAGCACTAATATATACGAGAGATGCAATTACACAACCAAACTGGAGGCTAAGCTCTCTCAACCCAAGACTAGATCAGACAGTCAAGAGGAGAAGGGAAATACTTGCATCACACCACCAGTCTCACATAGACCCATTAAACTAGCACTGGCAAAAAAAACACTTAAATACATGAAAACATACTCGGAGGCTCTAAATAAAAATCTGCAAAAGCAACAGAGACTTCCAAAGCAAACATCCACGCAACCTCCACCCCCAACACAAACCATGAAACACATACTTCACAAAGTGTGCCATGCAATCACAACCCTTAAGGCCAAATAATATACCCAACATACTAGTAATAGGTGACTCTATAGTCAGGCAAACTGATGTCCCACTCACTAGGCTGAATAAGGAGAAGGCTACTGTTAGCTGCCTGTTGGGTGCCAGGATCTGCCACATAACACAAGCACTCAGGTCACTCCCGAACAAGGACAAATATGACTCCATCATTGTCCATGTTGGTGTGAATGCCCTGAGCCATACCGCCCTGGACTACATGAAAAGAGACATGGAAGAGTTCTCTGATCACGTAGCCCAGGCCAGTATGACCCTGACCCTGAGTAGCATCCTGCCCTCACCAAGAATGATACCACTGTATAAAGAAAAAATTCTCGATTTCAACAATTGGCTAAGTTTCTGGTGTCATTCAAAGGGGATCCAGTGTCTATCCACCTGGGATGGCATGCTCGACAAGCCACGCTGCTTCGCTAGAGACGGCTTACACCTGTCACCCTTAGGCTTTCAAATATAGGCCCAGGCTCTTGCCACCTCCATAGTGCCTTTTTTAAGCAAGGCTCAAAAGACAAACACACCACCATAAATAGCACAAGTAACAAAAAACTGAGGGTAATGCTACTCAATGCCACAACTCTAAACCTCAAAATGCATGCACTTGAGCCCCTCCTCAATATGGAGAAAATAGATATATATGCAGTAACAGAAACCTGGTTTAAGGCTCCAGAGAGCACCCCAGCACTACCAGGCTACAACTCAAATCATACATTTCAGCCACAGAACCCGAACCGAAATAGAAAAATGCGGGGGCGTATCCATATATATCAAGGATACCCACACCTCCAGGTTAGTGGCACAGCACGATGCTTCAGAGATCATCCACGTGCAACTAACAACGGGCAAAACTGCAATTCAAATTGTAGCTTTCTACAGATCACCCACCATGTCCCAGGACCCCCATTCCGCATTTCTAGAAACATTGGGAAACATAAAGGTCCTACCAAACACCCTAATATTGGATGATTTCAATTACCCAAACATTAACTGGGAGAACTACTCAAGTACTAACTCCCTTGTCCAACATTTCCTAGAATTTATAAACTCAAATGCCCTGGTTCAACTGGTCAACACTCCCACCAGATGTGACAACATATTGGACCTGGTCATCACCAACATGGGCGACCGGTGTTCCACACCAGAGGTCAACCCCTCACTGGTTAGATCTGACCATAAACAAATCACTTTGAATATCCACATCCCACCCCCAGACAAGGAAACCACCGTGAAAAACTTTTCAAAAGCAAACTTCACGTTACTTAAGACAGAGGTGGAAAGTTTCAACATCCCCATGCTGAAGGATAATGCTGTCCAAGCTGCAAAATCCTTTACTAATGCATTCTATGGGCACCTACAAGAATGCATGGATTGCGGCATCCCAAGCAAAACCAAGACTTACTCCTCCAAGAGAAGGAAACCAGTCTGGTGGACTCCTGCCATAAACAAGCTATACAATAGAAGGAGGAAACTAATACAGAAGAGAGTAAAATCCCAAGAAGGAAAGGCATCCCTGATCAGTATCAGCAAGAAACTACGATCCCTCATAAAATCATCCAAGGCGAGCTTCGAAAGAAAAATTGCCAAGGACTCCAAAGATAACCACAAGGCATTCTTTAGCTATGTCAGGAATCTAAGGGGCAATGCTCAGATCTGCTCAGAGTTAGTGCAGAATGGCACAAAATACATTGAACTGACTGATATCGCCAACATCGTGGCAAACAGGTTCAGTGCAAATTTCACCCCCTCTCACCCCCAAAAGGGCCCATAACCATACCAGAAGAATGTAGAGTCCCTGAAATCACAGACACTCAGGTTAAAACAGCCCTCTCCAAAGCCAAAAACACAGCCTCAATGGGACCAGACGATGTCCCAGGCTGCGTCCTACATGAGCTAAAAGACGAACTAATCCCGCACCTAAACACACTGCTCAAACTCAGCCTCTCCACAGGCTACGTACCCATAGAGTGGTGCACAGCAACTGTTATTCCGCTTCACAAACGTGGAGCCACAACAGATCCCGGGAACTATCGCCTTATAAGCCTGACTAGCTTGGTCTGCAAGGCTATGGAGCGCATCATCATGCTTCATAGGTTCATAGGAACTCATTAACAGAGACATTGGGAACCTCCAAACACTGGACCCTACCCAGTTTGGCTTTGTTAAGGGCAGATCATGCCTCCTAAACCTGGTGGACTTCTTTGAGACGCTATAGACAAGGGAAAGGTGGTACACACAGCCTACCTAGACCTCGCAAAGGCTTTAGACACCATTCCCCATTCTGGTATTATAGACAAGCTCACCAGCCTGAACATAAACCCTTACGTCACAAGATGGGCTGCCAACTGGCTCATGGACAGAACCCACATGGTCAAAGTTGCAGGAGCTAGGTCCAACTCTAAACCAGTTACAAATGACGTTCCCCAGGTCTCAGTCCTAGGACCCCTCCTGTTCGGCATATACTTTTCAGAGGTACAGGCAAGCACAGGAGGACTATGGCTGACCAAGTTCACAGACAACTGCAAACTAGGGGCTATAATTGACTCTCTGGCAGACACAGACATCCTCCAAAAGCATCTGAGATGGATATCTGGTGTCAAAATCATGGTCTCAAGCTAAATGCCAAAAAGTGCATAGTCATCCCCTTTGGAAAAAACAAAGTACCCACAAACTACCACACAGGTGGTAGTCCCCTAAATACGGAAGACATAATAAGGGATCTGGGAACCTAAGTAGATAATAATCTCACCTTTGATAATCACATTACCAAAGTGGTTTGAAAATCCTTCTACGTGGCCTACCTAATCACAAAAGGGTTTGCATCCAGATCAAAAGAGGTCATTGTGCCCCTCTACTCATCATTCATCAAACCCATCATAGAGTACAATGCCCCATTTGGGATGTACCTTACAAGACACCTGTAACAGCTGAAAAGACCACAGAAGTACCTCACCAAGAGGATCACTGGCCTCAAACAGATGCCCTATGCTGCTCGACTGAAGAAACCACAGCTGTACTCGGTTGCATACCGCCTACTCAGAGGTAATCTCTGCCTGACATACAAGGCCATGTGTAACCCAGAATCGATGGACATGCTCCACCTAAAGGAAAACCTTATCCCCTCGAGCCACACGCTCTAGGGATCTAAACCTCACCAGAACAATAAATAGGACATGCTGGAGGGATAGATTCCTGTCCCAGAGACTTCCCATGCTTTGGAAAAAGATTCCAGTCTACATTAGGCAGAGCTCCTTGCTAACACTCTTCAAAAGAAACCTTGACAAGTGGATGTGAAACCAAGTTTACCCCAGGAATCACTTCCAGACCAAGAAGATGTCATCTATGTACCTGTGGGGAACTAATCTAAGGGGGCAGTGAAAGCCAACACATGCTGGCTAGGCTTATAAATGCCTTCAGGCAGATAGCCTAGTACCTACTTATGAACCTATGAGCCTATATACATATAGGGAAAGAACCACAAACTGGTAACTTGGCAGAAACAGAAACTAATGCTGCATTTATTTTTAATAATGTTCAGTATTCCCAAAACACAACTTCTAAAACTCAAACAAAGCTATAACAAAATCATATTCGCTGCTAATGTACTAAACTGAAGAGGACTGCATAGCTCTACAAAAGCTTGATTGGCGCAAATTAAAAGATGAATTAGCAGTAAATAAAGTAAAGACTATCCACAACATGCTATGCAAACCAAATAGAAGCCCAACAATTACTAATACAATTAGCAAGTACTACCCAAACAGAAATTTGAGATCCCAGAAACTAACTCTTATAGAAGTAGCCAAATCCAGCAATTATTTGAAGACTCATTATATTTCGTGCAAATAGCCAGACAATGGAACTCAATATCTCCTGACCTGAGAGAAGGACTTAACCAAATCACTTTCCTATACTAATCAGATGATTGCTTAACTTCTGTTTTGGAACTGTACATGTGCAACTTAACTATTCTCCTAATTTCTCACTCCCTCTACCCATTTTTTCTCTTATGCCTGACAGAATGTATTCTGCGCAAACTAATATATATCTTTACAAACAATTATTGTGACCATTACCGTCAACAAATATAACACAGTTTTCATACTACTATAGAAGCTCAAACACAATGTGAGCTGTGCACTTCAGCTATTACTAGTACTAAAATTATGTTTACTACTCATAATTAATTACTTTGGAGTTGTATGTTGATGTATTTCAATAACTGGATGCACTCATATGGGTTGCACTCCTATTTTTGTAAAATTGCTTCTTGTAACTTACTTTGTTTCATTTTTTTGGAGATTTTCTCTCCAGGCCTCCTCTGAAAATGGGCTTTGGCTCATCAGGATTATCCCAGTGAATAAATTTAAATAAATAAATGAATGAATGAATGAAAAAAATAATAAAGCCGACATATGCATTTATATTATTATCAGACAATGTGCCTTGGTGTTCTAACAAACTATGCTTACAAAACCCTAATAATTTCACTTTCCTCACAGTACATATGAATTTTCTAGTATATAAAGTAAATGCTAAGTCTGAATCAACCACAGATCAAAGCTGCTTACCCCCTTAAATGGGAATAAAAGCTCTTGTTGTATGAATAGATGCTTGTTCTTGTATGCACCACATCTGTCATGTTATCAGCCAACAAGAATAAACTGCAAACATGGAAGCAACCAGCTCTTCTGTTCCAGTAAAATTGACAAATAATTTTTTGCAGTTTCAAAACTCTGTCATTTGACTACCTGCCCTCCTTTCAACAAAAAAGGAGGAACTCAAAAATGGTGCACTTTTATCAGGTACCTCACCTGATAGAACAGGCAATGACACACAATTTCTGCCAAACAGGATAGAACAGAAGCTTCACAGAGTCTGCAGCATCACACCCAGCCACACAGCTTTGAACTCCAATCTGTACACACCTACATTACAATAGAGATGCTGGAAGAGCTAAGACCAGAAACACTGCTCAAGCTGTGAATGAATTGAACTCCCAGGTTTTAAAAATGGAGATAATTTTATACTCAGGTGGAGAAAGAGAGTGAAAAGCAAAGCCCGCCAAAGGCTTAGTTTTTTCTTTTTTAACATTCACATGGAAATGAAAACATTTGTGATAATCTCATACAGAAGTGGAATGGATGTTTTTATTTTAGAGACTACCTTTTAGCAATAGGACACATGACTTTTTTGTAATGACTGGACATACACAAAGAGAACAGGGCCACAATTTCTTTTCTGCAGTAGCACAGTTCATCTTTTCATTTGGCATACTTAATCTTGGTGATGCATACCTAATGTTTCTTTTGGGTCTGACAAGCTTTGCTAAAAACTCTTCTTCCGCAATAACTGACCATATCTTCTGTAACTGGGTGAAATTACTTTGAAACGGAGACCACAGCTGATGAATGTTAGCTAGGAGCAACCATCCAGGAGCTCAAGGATCAGTTTCAGCTCAGTCAGACTAACTTTTGCTGTATTTATGTATTTTTGCACTGCTATTCAAGCAGCTGCATAACTTGAACAATGCAGAAAATTATTTAGAATAACCTCAGAAGATCATACAGGTCCACAAATCAACAGATTGGACACTGCCACTTCATTTATATATCAAATTGGATCAACTGGTGAAGAAATTAGTAATACACAGGTTCACTAAAAAAAAAAAAACACCAAAACTGTTTTTTACAGGGTTGCTATGCTCCCTATGCATCTCATTCCACCACCATATGAGGAACTTTGCCATAACATCCGTTACACATACATAGTAACTCTCTGCCTGCACAGCTGTGGGGAAGCCTGTAGCTCAACACACTGTGCTACTTGCTGAGATTCAGAATAATGTATAGTATATAGATCTAGATGAAGGAGAAAGATTAACAATACTTCCTTACTATTCAGCAGCAGGAGTCTTATTTTCTAAGCTTGTCAGCTCAACACTCAGAACAGTAATGGATCAATAGAATAGACCTTCTAAATGCATAGTTAGCTGTTACACCTATACAAGTAACACTGTGTCCTCCATTATCACTGTATAACATACCAGTGATATCCTTACTATATTCACTTGTTCAGAATGTTTTTGCTAGTTTTCAGAGGTCTTCCTCCCAAATGTGCAACTATGCTGTAAAAGCAATAAAAGCAAAACAGAGGATAAAAACTAGCAGAGCACATTCTTCAACTCTCCAGACAACGTTTAGTGAAGCGGAGAAACATACACAGTTAGACTCTGCTTGGTACATGGTACAGTATACCGCAAAGAAAAGAACCAGACAAGATAGCATGAAACATATCTCATCACACAGTAATTCAGAACTAGAACAGCATGAAATACAGTAAATTACAGACATGGACTTAGATAAACTACAAAACATAGGGCAGAAAGTACAGTTTTGTACCTACCATAAATGTAGATGTCCGATAGATATGCAACTGCAGTCCTGACATATGGGTTGTCCTGCCTCAGGCAGCCCTTCGGTCGGCCGGATTCCAAAGTCTGGGTCCGGCGTCGGCTGATGTCGCCTCCTTCCCGAAATCAGAGCGGCTGGGGTATAAACGCATCCGCCGACGCCATCTTCTTCAGTGTTTCTTGCCCCAGATGCCAGGTGCCCACCAAGGAAGGCTAAATTTGGTGAATGGATAAAAAATTCCAGACATGCACAACAGTAATAAACAGATACACCATAACAGATATCCCCAGCTAATAAAGGAAAGGGGGAATGGACCCAAAAGGAAAAAAGCAGAGGGGTAGGAGGGAGGGAAAACCTGACTGCAGTTGCATATCTATCGGACATCTACATTTATGGTAGGTACAAAACTGTACTATGTCCCTCAACAATGCAACTGCAGTCCTGACATATGGGTTGAATACCATAGCCAAGCTGGGGGTGGTAGGATCTAGGAAAGGGATGGTGTAGCTAAAATGCCCTGCAGGACTGCCGAAGCAAAGCCTGCTCGGGATCTGGAGTATAAAGGCAGGATGTAGTGTTTGGTAAATGTATGCACGGAGCTCCATGTAGCAGCCTCTAGAATGTCCTTTGTAGCCACTCCTCTTAGAAAGGCTGTGGATGTGGCTATAGCTCTGGTGGAGTGTGGCCTAATATTGGCTGGCACACCCTTTCCATGGAAAGAGTAACAGAATCTGATGCAGTGTCCAATCCATTTTGAAATTGTTTGTTTGGAGATTGCCTTTCCTTGCACTCCAGCAGCATAGGCTACAAATAGTTGGTCAGACTTTCTGGTGGTCTTTGTTCTGTCCAAGTAGTAGCGTAATTGTCTGTGTATGTCTAAAGTATGCAGCAGCTTTTCCCCTTTATTTTGAGGATTGGGAAAGAAAGTAGGCAGGTGAATTGCTTGATTTAGAGACACCCTGGATATCACTTTTGGCATGAATGAAGGATTGGTTCTTAGAGAAACTCTGTCCTGATGAAAAATGAGAAAGGGAGGTACTGCCATCAGGGCCTGTATCTCCGAGACTTTTCTTGCTGAGGTAACTGCCAACAGGAAAGCCGTTTTCCAGGACAGAAATTGCATTTCTGAAGATGCTGCTGGTTCAAAAGGAGGAAGAGTTAATTTTTCCAAGACGAAATTGAGGTCCCATGCAGGTACTGGTGGTTTTCTGGGAGGTTTGATATTCTTTATCCCTCTCAGAAACTGTCTTAGCAAGGGATGCGAAAACACAGGTGGGTCACAGTTGTATTTTGCTGAGATTGCCGAAGTGTGAATTTTTATGGAAGAATATGAGAGGCCACTATGAAACATTTCTGCCAAGTATTCTAATATCTGTGGTATGCTCATTACTGATGCATCCTGACCCTTGTTGGCATTCCAGATGATGAATCTCTTCCACTTGGCTGAATAGGTTTTTCTGGTGGAAGGTCTGCGTGCTTCCAGCAAGATTTCTTGAACTTTTTCTGAGAGAGAGAGAGATGGGTAGAAATCATGGAACCCTCCAAGCTGTCAGCTGAAATGTTTGCAGGTTTTGATGAACAGTCCTGTAATTGTGCTGAGTTAGAAGTAGAGGCCATTGAGGCAAGGGCCACGGTTTGGTGTGAGTTATGCTCAGAAGCAATGGATACCAGTGCTGCCTTGGCCAGTCTGGAGCTATCAAATTCCTTTTGGTTGTTCTGCTTTGATCTTCAGTAACACTTTGGTCAGTAATGGTAGAGGAGGAAATGCATAAATTGTTAGGGAATTCCAGCTGAAGGAGAGAGCATCCGTTCTCCAGGCTAGAGGATGGTGCGTCCTTGAGCAGAACTTCTCCAGGTGATGATTGAGGTGAGAAGCAAAGAGATCTATGTCCGGTCTTCCCCATGCACTTGTTATTTGTGAGAAAATGAGTGGATGCAGCCTCCATTCGTGCGGATCCAAGAAATTTCTGCTCAGCCTGTCCGCCAGAACATTGTCCTTGCCTGGAACAAACTGGGATTGCAAGTGGATGTTCAGTTTCAGGGACTTTTCCCAAAGAGTCATTGTTAGTCTGCAGAGGGGATACGAATGAGTGCCCCCCTGCTTGTTTATATACCACATGACAGTGGTGTTGTCTGTCCTTATTAGCAGATGACCTTGTTGAAGGGATTTTCCGAAGGCCTCAATTGCATGTATCACTGCCAACATCTCTTTTTGATTTATGTGCAGATGCATTTCCCTGGGAGTCCATTGCCCTTGAATGCATCTGCCCTCCATGTGCGCCCCCCATCCATGATCTGAGGCATCTGTTGTAATGGTTTGACTTGCTAGAGGTTTGTTGAAAGACATGCCTTTGTTTAAATGACTTGCTTGAGCCCACCACAAAAATTCTGGAATGAGTGGTATTACGTCTTCTAGGTCGTGGCTGTGTTGAGACCATAAGCTTTTTAGGTACCATTGTAGCTTTCTCATGTGTAGTCTTGCCAGAGGGATCAGAAGAATGCAAGATGCCATGAACCCCAGGGCCTGCAGGATCTTCCTTGCGGTCAGCTGGGTGAGCTTTGCTAGCCTTTTGAAGTAATCTGGTAAATGTTTTTGTTTCTCCTCTGTGAGGAAAACCATTTGTGATTGTGTGTCCAGTTTGGCTCCTAGAAAAGTAATTTGTTGGGATGGCAGTAGTCTTGATTTTTGAATGTTGACTGTGTATCCCAAAGCCTGTAGTAATTGAATGACATAGTCCAAGTTTCTTATCAAGGTTTGTTTGCTGTCTGCTTGTATAAGGCATTCGTCCAGGTAAGGGTATATTTGAATCCCCTGGAGCCTGCAATGTGCAACTACTTGATGCCAGGCATTTCGTGAATACTCTGGGCGCAGTAGATAACCCAAACGGCAATGCTGAGAATTGATAATGCTCTGACCCTGCAAGAAATCTGAGGTATCTTCTGCAACTGTGTCTGATTGGGACATGCAGGTATGCCTCCTTGAGGTCCAGAGTAACCAGCCAAGACCCCTTGCCCACCATGGGAAGGAGTTGCTGTAACATCAACATTTTGAATTTTGGCACAATGAGAAAAGTGTTTAGAGTGGACAAGTCCAGTATAGGCCTCCACTGCTTTTCTTTTCTTGGAACAAGGAACAGTCTTGAATAGAATCCCTGGCCTTGTTCCTGAGGAGGAACCTTTTCTATTGCTTTTATTTGTAACAGCTTTGAAACTTGTATGAGTGCCTCTGCCCTTTGATTTTGTGGCAGGTTTGGCATGCCTTGTCTCGTTGGTAAGGTATGGAAGTGGAACCTGTAACCTTTGTCCACTATGTCCAGAATCCATTTGTCCTTGGTTAAAATGTGCCAGTTCTTTGAGAATAAGGATAATTTTCTGCCTAGAGGTGCTTCTCTTTGAGCCTTGGTCAGCGGTGTGAAAGTCAAGTCATTGTGATTGTCCCTGTGGTGCAGCTGAACTCCCTGCGTCACTTCTCTGATTTGCTGGTTGCCATTGGCGGCCCCTGTAGGAGCCTCGGTATTGCCCTCTACCTCGAGCACACCTGTTCTTTCCCCTTGAAACTTGTCAGTGTCTGGAAAGGACCAATTCTTTGAAGGCCAATTCCTGCTGAATCTGGGTGGCTGAACCTGGAGGAAATCCTTGACTGTCTGTACTGATTTAGCCTTTTCCTCAATAGATTTCAACACATCCTGTGCATTAGCACCAAAAAGCTTCTGTTTTTCCAGAGGTGCATCTAGGAGCTTTACTTTAACATGGTCTGGCAGTGGCTGTTCTTTCAACCAAGCATGTCTACGTATAACGGCCCCTGTCAAAGCTGCCCTACATGAAGCTTCCAATGCATCATAACCACACTGAAGAAAATGATTGCTAACCTGCTGAGTGTTATGAACCAAGTCCTGCAAAGCCTTTCTATCTACAGGCTCAGGAGAGGCTAACTTTTTCTGCAAATCATCCAATAAGTAATCCTGGTACTGAAACATATGAAAAAGACAGTTAAGTGACCTCATGGCAAGGGTGGAAGAGGTATAAACTTTTTTGCCCCATCTCTCCAGGGACCTAGATTCCCTGTCCGTGGGCAAAGGGTTTGTGGCCAAGGAAGTAGCCACTCCTTTGGGCCCCTGAGAAATAGTTTCTAGATCCACAGAGTGGGCCTTAAAGAGATGCTTATGAGTTTCAGGAACCCTGTAATATCTGTCTGGCTTGACAGGAGCAGGAGGGAGAGAATCAGGGGAAGCACTGGAGTCTGAGTATACATCATCCAGGACATCCAACACTGGAGGAATAGCTAATGGTCTGTGCTGGGGTAGCTTAAGGAAGGTACATAGCCTTTTCCTGGAGTCAGAGAATTCCTGACCCTGCCACTGAAAATGTTCTCTCATGGAGTGGAAAACTTCTCCGAAAGAAATATCCTCTGGAGGAGAGGCAGAAGGAATTGATTCCTCAACATCAGAGTCCTCATAGGCCTGGAAGGATTCTTCCTGGGTATCTGAGTGCTCTGAATCCCTAGAGGCTTCATCTGAGGAGAGGGGGTCTGTCTGCTCAGTTCTAGGCCTTTTATCTGCAGACGGCTGAGGACCTCTGTCTGGGTGCGACTGAGAACCTCTGATAAGAGAGATTAGATCTGCAGCAAGAGTCATGATGTGTTTATCAAAAGAGGGGCCCTGGGAAAAGGATTTAGGAGGATGGGCCCTAGCCTGGCTGGCAGCCTTAGCACGTGTGAAGGCCTTGATGGACATGGAGACCGGAGGCCTAGCTGCCCCACGTGCAGGAGTAACTTTATCCACTGGTATGGTGTCAGGTAAATCTAGAACTTTGGTTTCGGGAGGAAAATCAACAACCGGCACCGGGGAAACCTCCGGGACCAAAGTACGTGGTAAAGTGGCGTCGTCAGCCTGGAGTGGTTGAATTACCGCCTCCGAAGAGACCGATGCACTCGTGGAAGGCTTAGGCGTGGTATCGGTGGACGACGCGGGCCGAGGATGTTGGTCCCGGTCCTTTCGTTTTTTGGAAATATGTGCTGTCGGTTGTTCCGACGGCATGATATAAGCGAAATTTTCGCCAAAAAAGTCTTCGGCAAATTCTGCCCGGTGCCTGTGTGTGCGCTTATTAAAGCAAGCACAGGCAGCACAGGCTGAGACGTCGTGGTCTGGGCCCAGGCAGGGAAGGCAGTAAGAATGGAAGTCCTTATGAGGTATTTGTTTACCACAA
The DNA here is from genome assembly GCF_019279795.1 of Protopterus annectens. Classification (NCBI taxonomy): domain Eukaryota; kingdom Metazoa; phylum Chordata; order Ceratodontiformes; family Protopteridae; genus Protopterus; species Protopterus annectens. Next base: position 384,238,054 of record NC_056725.1, read on the forward strand.
GACAAACAATTATTAAACTTTTCAAGTTTTTCTGACATCGGCTGAGGCAAGAAAAATGTTCCCCAATGGGGTACTTAGCTTTTTGATGACTTCGGTAACTGAAAACACAGGAGCTGACCGACCGGCACTTGCGAACTGCTTCTGCTTCGGGCACCGCGCGGCAAGAAAGACTGAAGAAGATGGCGTCGGCGGATGCCTTTATACCCCAGCCGCTCTGACGTCGGGGAGAAGGAGACATCAGCCGACGCCGGAGTCAGACTTTGGAATCCGGCCGACCGAAGGGCTGCCTGAGGCAGGACAACCCATATGTCAGGACTGCAGTTGCATTCTTAAAGGACATCATAACAGAAACATTACATAATAAAATTCAGCACTGCATGTCATACACAGTAGAGAATCTGTCAAAGACAACCCAGTACAAACTGTCACATGCACTAAAGAACCAAATGTGGCACAGACTGTGTTACACACACACACACACACACACACACACACACACACACACACACACACACACACACACACAGCCAGGCTTGTAATATTTCAAATTTCACAGCAGATCCCTAAAATCTTAAGTATTTTATGATCTACTGACCCAAGCTGTTTATATATGCAGATATTTTAAGATGAGTGTATTTTAATTCTTGGGCCAGACTCAATAACACCTACACTAAGTGTACACAGTCTGTATTCCAAAACACCCCTACCACATTTATTGTGCTTTCAAGTCACTCAGAATGATTATACTAAGTGTACATGTAGTCTACACTTTGTGGTAACCTTTATAAATCCTCCTCAGTATTTAAAGCTGCAAGAAAATGAGTAGGAAAAATAAATTAGGAGGAAGAAGGTGTGAGTTATGCTTGTGTTGTCTGTTCACTCAGAATGGTATACACAGTGTACACTTAGTGTAGGCGTTAATAAAGCCCACAGATTTTTTTCCTGTCACTCCACACTCCTAATTTACAGACTGCAAGAGTTTAATTTATTGTTGAAGTTATATAAAAGAAGCAGTTATTCTGCTATATGTAACAGTAGGTAGAAAATTAAAGTTACACACCAGATGCATGAATCAAACGTAAGTGCACTATCTGCTTTTTAAGTATCACAATCTGCATCTCAAGGTGTTAGGGAAATGCTACACTCATTCCACATCCACTCCATCATTAGCATCTCAATGCTGGTTTCTAAAAATACATTTTTCATTTAAGCTGTGGATAGTCCTAAATAAAAAAAAAAAAAAAAAAAAAAACAGAAGATAAGGCAGGAATCATAAAATATAATCTGAAAAACAAAGCAAATTTGAAGCAGTCACATTTCTAAAATGAAATTAATAGGTTACCTTACCATAGATTCACTGATTAAAAGGAGGAGAAGTGCCTCTTCTATACTGTCCTGCGGGCAGAATAGGCTGAAACAAAATACATCACTGTCAAGCTTACATATCTACTGGAGTCTTTAGCCTTTCACATTTATAGCAATGCTGGTAACACAAAACATCTCAGTCATTAGTTATCCGCCATGCAATACTTTCTCATAAACTTGACAGCAACAGATAAGCTCTCTGGCATACAGCAAATAATTATCACTCTAGATTTATTTTGTATGCAAAAATTTTACATAAAAGCATTTATTAAAGATGTCACTCTAAAGCTGTGAATATGTTTTAATCATAAAAGGGTACTAAAGAAGTATGCCCTACTCTTCACTATGAACAAAACAAACTATTTTATTTATACAAGGAATTCACTGCGCTTGTCATACAATGTATACAAGTTCCATTGAGCAAAAACTTACTGTATTTCTATTTACACTAAATGTAATTATATGTCAGCCATGGTCTGAAGTTAAACGCCAAAAAATGTATAGTCATACCCTTTGGGAAAAACAAGGTAACCCCAAGCTACCATATAGGTGGCAATCCACTAAGCACAGAAGAGGTTATCAGGGACCTGGGGACCCAGGTTGACAGTGGCCTTTCTTTTGACACTCACGTTGCTAAAGTGGTTAGAAAGACCTTCTACATTGCCCACCTGATCATGAAGGGATTCACATCCAGATCTAGTGAGGTCATTGTTCCCCTGTACTCTTCACTTATCAGACCAATGATCGAGTACAATGCCCCATTCGGGATGTATCTCACCCGACATCTGCAGCAATTGGAGAGTCCCCAAAGTTTCTCACCAAAAGGATAAAGGGACTCCAAAATCTGTCATATGCTGCCAGATTGAAGAAACTCCAGCTCTATTCAGTTGCATACCGTCTGCTCAGAGGTGACATGTGCCTGACATACAAGGCCATGTCCAACCCGGAATTAATGGACATGCTCCACCTCAAAAAATCCAAATCCACCAAAACCACTAGAGCAAGCGACTTAAACCTTAGCACGGATATAAATAGGATGTGCTGGAGGGATAGATTTATCACTCGGAGACTCCCTATGCTGTGGAATAAAATCCCGATCCATGTGAGGCAGAGCACCTCGCTGGCTCTGTTCAAGAGAAATCTTGACCTGTGGATGGGAGATCGTAGGTTTATCCCGGGAATCATCTCTGTGTCACTGCTGGACAGAGGCACAACTAATGGGCACAGTATTTTTTCATATAAGGGGTAGCGTAAGCCACAAAAATTTGGGCTAGGCTTATAAATGCCTTAGGGCAGATAGCCTAGTATAAACCTATGAACCTATGAACCTATGTGTTTTACAAATTACATAACTGAAAGTGCATACCATGGCTTCCACTTCTATAATATTTTCTGAAGAGAATATGTCCTTTATCAATAACATTACATTTCTAAAAATGTTAACTCCTGTATGCAAAAGCGTTAGTATGATACTAACACACACAGAGACACACACACACACACACACACACACACACACACACACACACACACACATAAACAGAGACACTCTACAAACACAAACATATATGGGTTACCACTAGTATCCTGCCATTTTTATACAATGAAATTTCAGTTGTCGTCGATTTCATGTTTCATCAACTGATGTTTTTTGTTTTTTTTTGTAGTTATTTATTTTATTAACATAAGAGTGCAATTGACAGAGCAGCAAAACTGGTAGCTAGTTTAGGAGGTTCAAATATGGGTGAAAGGTACGGTTCAAAGTTTGATTTGTACTGTTTCTGAAGGTGATTTTACTTATCGTGACAATGGATGCCATTCAGGCGACTATAGAACCATGCATAAGGTTGACTTCTCCTTACCTGCACTGTTGTGTGATCTCACAGCTAGTAAGTATAAAGTTGAGTGGTTTCAGCAAGTGTCCCTGCAAAAACACTCAGTTTAGTATTTTTAATAGCTTAGGAGTCTATGTATATTTTCAATGTATCTGCTCACAAATGTGCCATATAATCATTCATACATGCTTTGTCAACCAGGTTAATCTCAACAGGTGTGTTACTTACTGTCAGGGGAAACCTTAGGTGGTAGTTATACTGATTATGGGAAATGTCAGCCATGGCAATGGGGAAATTTCCCTTCTCTTGTCACCATATGTAACAGGCTGGTGGTAGTAAGAAAGCAGCGACGGAAAAGCCAGTTGAAGTATGTGTGAGGCATACTACAGACCAAAATACTGTTGAGATTGATGTTTTTTTTTTCTTTGATGGTGGGATTCCAGATCATGTCCTTAAAAAATGATAGCAGAGTATGAATCCTAATCATTGTCAGATTGTGGTGGGTGAGATTACACAGCAATTAATGGCTAATGAACAACACATAACAGGTGAGATGGAGAGCTCAACTAACAACACAAAAGGTACTACTGTAGATTATATCAGTAAAAAAGTGGACAATAGCAAAACAATGAAGCAAAACCAAAGGAGACAGGATGAGGTTGAGGAAGGCACTAAGAGGTCATAAAGGTCATATGGTGTGGTACTTGCAAGCAGTAAATCTGACATGGAAGTCACTGTTAATGCTGGCACTGAAAGGAGTAGACGTGCTATAAGAATAAGAAGAAAGGATAGACAACCTATTAACAGGAACTTTGTATGGGATAATTTTGTTGTATTGTTGTGACTCTCAATAAAGGATGTCAGCACCCTAAATGAATTTGGGCTCAACCTTGCACTGTGAAATAACATCTGAAACTTTTCAAATAGCAAAATATTTTATGATGGCACATGATAAAAAAAAATCAGTCTGCCCTCTTGAAGGGATTGTGTACTAACTGGAATGAACACTTACCATCATAAAAATGTTTATTTCAGGACTGCAGAAATTACAGAATATGAACTAAAAATGTTTTTTTCCAGATTCATGTCGGACATTGCAAGAGGTGAAAAAACTATTGCTGAATGTCATGTATGTAGTGAGAGTTAAAGGAGGATATCTATGTACTGCACTTGCCAGGTGTGTGGTTATTATTAATGGCAAAAATGGACCTTCAAGTACCGGGGACAATCCAAAACACATTTCTTCTGTGGTGACTAGTCACATCTCATACAGAACTGTCTGCTGTCTTTCATTGCCTTTTATAGTGCTGCAAAAGCATACTCACTCACATGGCGTTACTGGATTAAATCATTCTCTTGCCTTTTTCTTTAAGAAGTTGCCTTTGTGTTTTATTTTTTTAACTATTTTACTCTCAGACTGCCTATTTGCACAATTTATATGTACAAATCTTTTAAGTTCTCTGTGCACCATTAAAGCAGCCTTGTGCTTACAGATGTTACTTCTAAGAGCTTTTGCTTGAATGTACTGCCTTAGAATACTATTTATTTTGTACTACTGAACCCTGTAACTGGCTATCTAACGGTTTTAAGTATGCATATTTTTTCACATGCATTAATTAATTTGCTGGTGTATTCTCCAACAGAGCACTGACTCCAAACTCCAACTCAAACAATATAACATGGACTCTAGGCGTTGCTTGTGTCCTGCACCAGATCTACTTTGGAAGCTCAAACTTTCAAAACTTCAAACTTCATATGGTTGAGACCATAACATAAAAGCTTTGAAAGTTCGAAACGTCAATACAAAAAAATAAAAACAAAATGTGTTTTTTTTTTTTTTTTACATTTATGCCGGGGGGGGGGGGGCAAGCCTCCCTGCACCCCCCCACACCCCCTGCTAATTAAATACACCAACTGTGAGATCGCACTACAGTGAAGAAAATGGTAAATTTCCCATTCTGCACTGTATGGTGATCTCCATTTAATCCATTAGAAATTTCAAAAACTTCAGTCTTATGGTCTCGACCATATGAAGTTCGAAGTTTTGAAACTTTGAGCTTCCAAAGTAGACCCCCTGTACCTGGTTAAGACTACCTGATTATGCCTAGTTTAGATCTTATGCCTCCCTCTACACTACCCCCGTAGTGTGTCGATAATCTCCTAAATTATCATCTATCATACTGCAGGAATGGACTTGTACCCATTTTCCTCCATTTTAAAATCACCATTCTTCTTGACTATGTATATTTAAATCTGCTCAATCCTTCATCTCTATAGCTGTTTTGACACTGAACCAATTGCTCGATAACAGTGCAGCCTTACACCACTTAAATGTCTCTTGTCAATTTACTCTCCTGTTATCTATATATTAAAAGGCAGAACAAATATAAAGAAGTTAAGGAATGTTCAAACTTCTTATGTAGAATACTAAACGTCTAGTAAGGGGAAAAATGAAACAAACATAAAGAAGAAAGAATATGTACAGTTGGGGTCATGAAGTAAAAGAAACAATGGAACATATTTTGTAGTGTAAAATAATTGAAGGACTCTTGTATTACGTAGAAAAGCAGCTTATCAAGTACTTATCTATTAAGATGAATACGGATAACATACAATATGGATTTTAAGAAAATGTATCTAATGAAAAATGTGTATGACAGACAGAATAATAACTAGCTATTTATGGTTAATATGGGAAGGAAGGTTCTGTACAATAAAAAATGGGAAAATGAAGAAGGGCTGGAGAAATTAAAGCACTGGTTGTGACAAAAAAGATGGGGTTAAAAATTGTAAAATTTTACAATTTGTTCATACTGCAAAAAGATGTACATAGAATGTGTATATATTTATTGACAGTAATGTTATTTGACTCCTGAAATCATTTTTAAGACTCTACTACCCTTTTCAAAAAGTGTCATTGGATCTTTTACATCCACCTGAGCTATGCGAACTCAGGCAGATGAGACATTGGTTTAATATCTAATCTGAAGTATGGATGTATGACTGTACACACACACACACACACACACACACACACACATATACACATACACACACACTATATAAATTTCATGAGAATGCAGGGGTAGGCTTCTAAGGATCGTTATGGATGAATCAATAGCCTAGTAAGTATCTATGACTCTATAAACCTAAAACTGCTGCCTTAACTTCTTTCTTGAACTTATAGCACATATTCTCAAAAAAAAAAAAGAGCACAAATCATTTTTCTGCTTGCATTTTTCTACTTTTAGTTTATTACAGAAAAATATTTTTTTTTATGGGGGAGGAGGTATATGCATAGACCACAATGCCAGAATAAAAAGCTCCAAGCAACACAGATGCCCTCTCTTTAAAACGTTCGCTAATCAGTCTGATTACACATGTGCACCTAAACTCGGAACAGCACTGGTATGTCACCTGGTGATGTAATATTACAATGTTACAACTTCTGACAACTTTAAGTACAAAACAAAATGCCTTTACCTGTCGCCACTGTACAATTGAGGTTGGCGGCTAAAATTGCAGCTTATTTCAGACAGTGCTGAACTCTCTTCCTTAGACAAAAGGTCTGATGGAGGATTTGAGAAAGGATTCCAATAACAGTCTTCACTCAGTGTATGGAGCAGTACTTCAGCCAACTGCTTAGCTGCAGTCTAAAGACAAAGGAACACAAAAATAGTTTTCACTGCAAATGTCAAAACACCATGCACTCTCTCTCATTCTCTCTCTCTGTCTCAAACTGGTTTATAAGTGTATGCTAGGCTAACAACCACAAGGGCAATTATAAGCCTTGCTGTGCAACCCAAATGTGATCCAAAATTTGATTTATATAGGAGTACTTGGGGTCAATAGTTCAGAGTAATGGTGAGTGTGGAAGACAGGTGAAGAAGAGAGTACAGGCAGGATGGAGTGGATGGAGAAGAGTGTCAGGAGTGATTTGTGACAGACGAGTACCTGTAAGAGTGAAAGGGAAGGTCTACAAGAGGGTAGTGAGACCAGCTATGTTATATGGGTTGGAGACAGTGGCACTGATAAAAAGGCAGGAGTTTGAGCTGGATGTGGCAGAATTAAAGATGTTAAGATTTGCACTGGGTGTGACGAGTGTGGACAGGATTAGAATAAGTATATTAGAGGGTCAGCCCAGGTTGGAAGGTTTGGAAACAAAGCCAGAGAGGCAAGATTACGTTGGTTTGGACATGTGTTGAGGAGGGATGCTGAGCATATTGGGAAAAAGTTGCTAAAGATGAAGCTACCAGGTAACAGGAAAAGAGGAATGCCTAAGATAAGGTTTATGGATGTGGTGAGAGAGGACATGCTTGTGGTTGGTGTGACAGAGCAAGATGCAGAGGACAGGAAGAAATGGAAACAGGTGATCCGCTGTGGCGACCCCTAACGGGAACAGCTGAAAGAAAATGATGATGATGATGATAGGAGGTGATTTATTGACTGCTTCTGTCCACTACACACATAGGTACCAGATCAGGGGTGAATTTCTGATTACCTATCCATTGGTCCAAATTGCACTTAAATAAGGTTAGGAATGAACTCTGCTTCACATGGACAGGGAGCGTCCTCCAGAGAATGTAACTTCTCTGAGAAACATGTCTGCCTTTCCAAGATGTTCTATTTATGTCAAAGCCAAAATTTAGGTTTTGTTGATCTAGTAGTTCTTTTGTTGTTTGTTTTGGATATACACAAAAAGTTCATCAAGACAAGATCCAGGGATGTCTTGTACGCCAGGCAAAGATCACCTCTCAGAAGTCTGTATGACACAGAGTAAAGACAAAGGGCTTTGAGGCAATCAGCATAGGACGTTGTGTTTACTCCCTGCATTCCTTCTGCAAGGTCATTCTAGTTACTGCATGTATCTGGTCAAGCACATACCGAAGGGGACATTATACTCTAAGATGGAGCTGATGATGGCCTCTCTGAACTTAGATGCCATGCCCTTACTTTTAAGCTGAGCAACACAGAAGGATTTTATTAGCATCTTGGATACATGTTGGTCTACATGAGTTCCCAGACCCCTAATCAGTGAATCAATTTTTAGGGGTATTTTATTCATGATGTAGTTACCTGGGGTGGCTGATTTCCAAAAAGGTACTATAATGCATTTCTTGGCAATGAGTTTTAAACCATGGCTTTGGCACTAAGCGATTGTCTGTGTTAGATTTCCTGAAGGGTGTTCTTATCTAGATGGGATTCAGGAACTACTCCCTGTTTGCAATTATCTGTACATTTGGTCAACCAGAGGCCTTCTGCACTGGCTTTGACCTCTGAGAAGTAGACGCCAAACAGGATTGTCCCAGCACAGAGCCCTGAGGAACTCCATTGGTGAGTGGCCTCTTTGTGGAGGTGGCCTCACTGATCCTAACCTCTTGGGTCCTAGCCGTGAGACAGCTAGCTATCCAGCATGTTATAAAGGGAGTTTATGTCTAGTTCCATAGGTCTGTTAGCAATACTTGAATGAGGTATTGTAAAAAATGCTTTAGCCAGAACTTGGTAGGCAGTATGCACTGTTTTCCCCTCATTCACTGCCTAAGTGACCTCTTCAAAAGACCCCCATCAGGTTAATTAAGCATGATCTTCCTTTGAAAAATCCAAACCGGGATGGATCCAATGCCTGTAGGTCTCCTACGTCCTTGTTGATACTTTCCATGATAATTCCTTCCATGGCTTTTCAAATAAGACTAGTCAAACTAATGGGTCTATAGCTTCCAGGACCTGTTGAAGGTCCTCCATTATGAAGGGGGGTGATTGTCACAGTCCTCCATTCTTGTAGCACAAAGCCTGTTTTAAGACTATAGTTAAAAAGAAACTCCAGGGGTATTGATGAGTTGCATTTCAGACTGTTCAAGAGACATCCTGGAATACTACTGAGGCTCACTGAGGTCATGTTCTTGACTTTAGTGAGCGGAGCCAGTACATGATCACAAGTTGGAGGGGTTATATTTAAGGATATTTCTTGGGGGATGGTTGGGTGCTAGACAGGTAAAGTTGGAATTGAATTTGTCCACTAACAGGTTCATTATATAGCCAGGCTCAGTGAATGTGGCATCACTAACCACCAGTTAAGCACATAATTTTCTGGCACAGCTGAAAAAGTTCTTATGGTTATTTTTCATGTGAAAGGCTTTCTTAACCTCAAAGTTGCCTTTGTTTGTCCTACTTCGCCCTCTTAGTTGTCTATTTAGTTTTTAACTTTATGGGAATCACCATTCCTGAATTTTGTTATATTTCTTTCTTCTGTTGTACAACCTGTTTAATTTTGGATGCTACCAAGGCAATTTGTTTCTGGGGCTAGTTCTGGGCTTACTTCGGGTAGGTACAGCAGCCTCTATGCAGCCACTGACATGGTTGTACAAAGCTTCTGAGAGTAATTCAGCATAGGATGCTGTGTTCTCGGGGTTTGGAGGGGCCTTCAAGTTTGACAAGCCATCACTTAATAAAAGGTAGTTTTCCTTGGAATACTGGAATACTTCAAGTCACTGGTTTTACTGGGGTTAAGGTGCTGATTTAATTTTTGAAGGACACAGTTTTATAATCAGACCTTTTCAGGGAGGATGACGCATGGGAGGGGTTGCAACACTCTCCCATATTTGTTATTTACGAGGTCCAGTATATTGGAGCGTCCACTGGGTGCATTCATTATTTGGAAAAAGATGTTTGAAATAATGAAGACAATGGATATCTATGTCTGTAGATTTGAGGCCATGTAGGATTCCCAGTCTACAGATCGGTAATTAAAGTCTCCCATGAGTAGGGTGTTAGGTTGGATGGTAAGTGGGTCCAAGTGTGCACTGTGAGCTTCCTGAGACATAGAGTGTGACCTATAGCTGGCTAGGATATGGTATGGGATTTTGTCTATGGCGATTTGTACATGGAGTAACTCCAGCGTGTTACCCTGTTTGTCCAACCTAAAGGTATACTTATTACTGATGCATATTGAGGCACCTCAGCCTTTAGCCCTTGTCTGTGCAGTTACTGATCTAAAAGTGCTGAAGGCTGTGAAATGTCACACTGCTGGGGTACTATCTGCTGCTTTAAACCATGTCTCACTAACGGCACAGATGTTTATATTCTCAAGTGTGAGAAACGCTTGGAGAGTATAGTTTTTTATTTAGGCTGCTGGCATTGAGCAGTAACATCTTGAGGTTCAATTGAGTTGATTTTGCTATGTTGATAGGTTTGTCATTTTGGCATAGCCTTAAACAGATGCAGCCCATCCTTGGCAATACAACATGGTCTTTTAACAATGTCCTCCAAAGCTGACAAATATTGGATCCCCTTAGAATGACACCAAATGGACTACTGATTGTTAAAATCAATCATCTTTTGCTCATCCTGTGGCATCATCCTCAATGTTGATAATATACTGTTCAGTGCTAGGCTCTTACCAGCTGGAGATACACAGTCTGAGAGCTCTATAATGTGTCCCTTCATATAGTCCAGGGAGATATTTCTCATCTCTTTTACGCCTACATGGACTATGATGGAATCATACTTGTATCTGTAGTGTAATGACTTGAGTGTGTGCATGATTTGGCAGATCCTAGCTCCAGATAAGCAGCTAACTGTTATCTTCCTGTTTAACCCGGTTAGAATTCCATCAGTATGTCTTACGATAGAGTCCCCTATGACAACAGTCCTGGGAAGTGCGTTTGCTTGCCTTAGGTGCTTAGTGTATGGGGTTCCAAAGAGTGTAACTGGATATATGTTTGATGTTGCTTTGTCTGAGTGTCTTTGGACATGCTGAGGCATAGCTTTGCCAATTTGGGGGGGGGGGGGTCTAGGCAATCTTTGTTGTTTAGGAAGACTGATTTTAAGTGCATTAGCATACATTAGTCTGTGTGAGGTGGGTGTTGTGTGCATGGTTTTGACAACATGATATGCACTTTTATGACAGAATTTAGTCTCCTGTGTCATAGTGTAAGTACACTTCTTGCATACTTTCTCTGTTTCTTTAAGGAGTAAGTGGTTGGCTGTAAACATGAGACAATTGCTATATTGTCTTAAAATGCCCATATCCATCAAGCTGGCTACAAAGGGTTTAGGAAACTGCATATCCACACCATTCAGTCCTTGGTGAACTACAAAGGGGTGGTGTATTGGGGTTAGAAGGCAATTAAGGAAGTTTTGCTGGTGCACACTAATAAAGGTGCTTTATTGGGACTGATTATGCTAAACAGTACTAAATTCCACAAGCTTTAATGTTTATGCAATACTGAATTCTACCAATCTATAGGTATTGTTACTCCAAGTCCAGCTAACTGCTCTAAGCTTGTCATCACACAACTTATTTGCTCTACATTTGCTGCTTGTTAGGGTACAGTTTTATGGGCCATTCTATTGGAATAATTTACTTAATAGGTGTTTGCTGCTATAAAGGGCACTGCTAACCCCCACTGCACAGTGAGAAGCTCTGTGCAAACAGGCTGAATTTATACTAGCACAGAAAAAAAATCAGAAAAGTAACTAATAAGCCCTCTGGCCAATAAAATGACTACATTATGAACCCTTTTGTGTTTCCCAGCTCAGAAAGACCACCTGCCACAAGATGAATAAACCCAGTCCTCCTAATGCAAAAACATGGTAGAAGAGACCTACAAGTGCAATGCTACCACAAACCAATTAAATAACTAATAAGAGCTCCATTGCTCAAGGCAATTTCAAGACGATCTTATATCACTAACAGTGAGAGGAAGAGCAATTTGTTATACAAAAATACAGTGCAATGCACCAATAAAAGCAAAAAACAGTAGTAATCACTCAAGATAACTTCAATGATTCAATGAATAAACTAACAAGCTTAGGCCTACATTGACCATTTTAAAGTTTGCCTAGTAGACATCTCTGGAGAATACAGAATTTTAGAAAACTATCTATCCAATGCCCGTTTAAATATTGATTGATAAACCATTTGCTAATCTTACATGTCTAGGTAATAAATTCCACATCCTTCCTGTCCTAATATGAAAAAAAAACTAATAAGTTTAAATTGGAAATAGGAATTTTTTACTTCAAAATGTTTATTCCTTGTAGCAATAGTATGATCAATAAAATCAATCTCTAATGTGGAAGCCAATAATTTGTCCTTAAGGCATCTATATATTATAATAATGTCATATCTTAGTAACCAGTAAGCCAAAGAATACAAAGATAAATATACCAATCCTTCTTTATAGGATAAGATATAACAGCCATCTATCTTTCAGGATCCATTCCAACTTTTTCAGTTGCAAAACATTTGATGTACATAAAGCTATCCCCCATACTCAATAACAGGTCCTATAATTGCTAAATAGATATTTAGTAACACCAAACCATCTCTGCTTGACATTCATCAAATGACATTCCTCATAAGACCATTACATTTCCTAATAATGTTTCTCATATTGACTTCAAACTTAAGACTTGCATCTACCATGACACCTAGATCTGTCAATACCCTAGAATAAATACAAATCTGATTGTCTAGGGCTTAAGGATATTGATTGTTATTATGCTCAAAATGTAAATGGTACATTTTCCGTTGTTAAATCTCATACCTTTGGTTGTTAATTAGCTACTGCTGCCCTATCTTAATATTATCACTGAAATTACTTAACCATACAGAGTTTGATTTTGGATGTTCTGACATCACTAGACCAAATAATAGCGGCTCCAAGACTGAACCCTGAGGCACCTCCATGACCATTAATCTATACTTGGAATAGAAATTTTCAATTCTCAGTATGCTGGTTCCACCTAGTAGCCATTTGGATACTTATTTAGATACAATGCCAAAATTATCAGTTTTCATAAAGTGCTTATAACTGTTTCATGAGGGATGTAGTCAAAAGCCTTAGCCATGTCCAAAAGCATAACATCTGTGGCTAGTGAGTTATCCGATGAGCTAACAATCTGTTCATAAACTCTTAGCAAATTAGTGACAAATGATCTCTCTGAAAGGAATCTGTGTTGATAAATACCAGAGCTGAAGTCCAGAACTTGCTTACAGGAAAGCCACAATGTCCTGTTAAAGCATTTTCCCAATATGAAAGTCAAACTAATAAGCTGATAGTTCTCTACCATATATTCAGTTTTACTTTTAAGATGGGAGCTATTACATTTTCCTTACATGGGTCAGAAACAAATGCTTCTTTGACTGTTTTTTTGAACAAATAAGTTAAACATGGAATCATCTTTTCAGATATTATTTTTAAGAAATATCACTTAAGATCATCAAGTCCTGCTGCTGAATTCTGATTTACTTTAGATAATGCTTGCTTTACCATTTCCTCATTAATATTGGGACATGTGACTCTAACTAGTATAGCTAAATCATTTTCCCCAGATTCCAAAACCAACCATCTGCAAACAAGTTCACTAACACGAGTCGGTGATTGAGACCCATCTTTCAATACTATACTGGAAGAATCATTTATACTATGATGTCTTAAATGTGTAAATAAACCTTTGCTATTACCCTTCACATTAGCTGTTAAATATACCTCATGATTAGATCTTACTCTTTTCACAGTCATGAGGTACATTTTTCTGAATTTATTGTAATTGTTCATATTTGAAACTGAGCAAGAATTTTTTATATCTTCTCCAAAAAATCTTATCTTTTTACTTCTTAATTTATATAACTTCAAGATCCACTAAGTATGTCTATCACCCTTAGAGGGTATTTTCACTCCAACTGGATCATAGCCTGTGAAATTATTAACCAAATTGCAAAAACCATCCCAGTTCTCAATTACATCTTCATTTTCAAAACTAGCAACACCAGTCTCAAGTTACAATAGTCTCCTTAATCAACGCAAAGTCTTAAGTAATAAAATGTGTTCACTGTTTCATAATGCATATCCAAATTAGGACATGTGAAAGCAACCTTAAAGCTTACACTTAAGTGGTTAAAGTTTCCCAACCCAGGACCTATGTTACAGCCATCCAGATTTAATCTCTTAGAGATCAGGGCAACATCCAAAACTTTAGTTCCTCTGGTTTCCTCATTCACTGTTTAAGTATAACCATTGCCAAACTTTCAGTTATCAAATAACTGAATGCCTTTGATGATGTAGCAGGAGCTACACAGTCTACACTAGGAGCGTTTATCTCCCCAGCGATTAAATCCAACTTATCCAGAAAGCTCTTACTCTTAAGATGTAAATGAGGTTGCTCATTCTTCTCTTTTGAAATACTAAGAGACTGCTAAAATTTCACTGCAGCCATTTTAGTTCCACTAAAATCAATACTCACTATGACAACTTTGGAGACCATGTCATTAAATTTTGTGACAGAATCATACTTACTGGTTACAAAGATAGACACCCCACCTCCCCTCCTATCAGTTTTAAAATTATGATGGCCAGCAAAACTACATATTATTATTGATTTGTTATTGCAACTAAACCAGGTTTCTGTAATCAATAACACATCAATCCTATTATCAGCTATGCAGGCCTCTAAATCTTCTAATTTATTATTTAAACTGCAAGCATTTAACAGAAGGTGGTCTGAATCTTGGCTGGGATGCCTTCTGTATGGAGTTTGCATGTCCTCCCTGTGTTCAGGTGGGGCTTCCTCTGTGTGCTCCAGTTCATCCCACATTACAAAGCATGCAGTGATGGGGACATTCAAAATTCTCCGTAGGTGTGAATGTGCATGTGAGTGATCTACATTTGCAGGGCTAGCCAGATGGTGGTATAAATCTTGGCTCTAGACGAGTGTCACTACTAAACTGATACCCCAAATCCATGTGCAAAAATGGGGAAAAATGGTTGTGGATGAATAGATGGCTGATTTCAAGATTGCCTTATTATCATCAGTAACAAGCAATGACTTGACTCTAAAAAAAATGTAATTAATTTAGTCAACTGAGTGCAAATTATTTTTTTGTCTAAATTCCTTAAGTGAAACTTCTCCTTACTAAATTACTATTTTTTTTCTTCAAACAATTCCCAGAGATAGATTACTTTAACAGAATGATGTAAATATTTACACCTTATCCAATTTGTGAAAGACATTGCTTGTTGTCTATTCTCACTGTGATATTGAAGATCATCACTGAAAACCAACTTAAATTTTAAATGTTTACTCAAATCAATAATGTCATTTACAGCTACTTGGGATGCATTATCATTAGTTTTTCCTAAATTGTTACAGCAACCAACCTAACAATGACATGGTCAAATCACATTCCTTTTGTAAATAAGTATCTGATACTATCTTTTATATTTGACATTTTGGTACTACGTAAAGATGAGACAGTGACCTGTTATCTGTTTTTTCTCAGAATAATATTTCTTACACTTTTTAATAATAAGTCCCCAGTTATTAACACACAGTTGTAAACACTGGTGTTATAATTAGCTATATTACTATTAGAGTCATAAACAACAGAATAATTTTCCATTAGGGCAGAATGATTTCCATTTTCCACCTACAGCCCTTCAATGATACTTCTTAAGAGACTGAGTTCAAGAATCATTTATCTCAAACCATAAGCTTTTATTTGTGGACACAGAACCATTATTGCTAAGTACATCACCTGCATCCTCTCTACCCTGATGTATTGAAATTAGCCACTGGAAAAGACTTGGCTGTTTTGTATAACATAACATCACTCAAAACATACTCTCCTAACTGAGAATTTCTTTCATTCTCAAAGTGTCAAATTAATTGATAATTCATCCAACCTATGTTCACACAAATCCTCTCTTGCCTTATTATATCAAACATAACTGATGATAGAATATTGACATCTAATTGAGTTGAATCACACATTTTGGTTAAAGCAGTCTGAACTGCTCAATTAATTAGTTTTAATCTTTGGGAAAGGGCAGATGTGTGTGCAGATGCATCTGCTTTACCACAACATTTGTTACAAAACTCATTGTTTTCCTTAACATTTTCTGCAACCATACATAAAGCAACCTTTACATAGAACTAAATAACCTCTTGTTAACAAACCATTTATTATAAAATACACCCATAATTTCCATTATGAAAAGTGAGGTTGTCACTTGCTAAATACTCTGCACTACTCAACCCCACACAGCCTAACATGCAAAGGCGCAAAAACACATCTTTGCATCAATGAAATGTGCTCAGTTGTACGGCAGATTATTTATAGTAAAATACATTCAAAAGCAAGTGAGCAGACCCCCTGACTGACTGGAGCTTCAATAATTGCTGTTTTCCAAATAGTTGTTACAAAACCAGTTGAAAAACAGTCCCCAGTTATATCTTGTCCTTAAATGGACATTCAAGAGAAAAGGTAATAAAACAGCAGTCCAGGAAACAAATGCAGCACTAACAAGAGTAGTCCACAGTTATCTCTTGTGTCCTTAAAAGGATATTCAAGAACGTAAGCGAGTGTAATTTAGCAATCAAAAGAACTTAGATTTGTCTGGATGGCACTGGATACAAGTAAACCACTTCTAAAACACAGGTTAGGATGCCAAGTTTTGCTGAGCTCTGGGAAAATAAGCAGGAGACAGTATGTACTAAAGTTGGCTTACTCAAGAGCAATTTGCTGGGAGGACACTCAGCATCATGGATCTGTGGAAAATAATGTGTGGGGAATAGTACTTATATAGCTTATAAAACAAACAATGGCAATGAAAGAAGGGAGGGAGGGAGGGACTTTGGAGATCATATTACTGTAATGGGTGGAGGCTAGAAACACAGCCATATAAAACCACAACAGGAAAATGGGGTGTGCTGGGGAAAAAAATTCAACAAAGAAGCAGGCTATCTGTGATAAAATATCTATCAGAAGGCAATAGGACTGTTATATTACATTGGCTTCCTATTCAGAAACACTACTAAAATGCAGTACAGAAGTTGAATCTGCAAGAATTTAGTACAGGACAAGAAGGATGATCCCTGTAACCTCTTGAATTCCTTACAATCCCATTTACTATGTTGCAACAAAAGCAGGTTAGAGCTATGTCCGCTATGCTTCAGTGAATTTGTAATGCTTATCACCCCATGGGAATAGGGTTCTGGATTGCTCCAGACATAGCACAGACAGATCATCATCCAATAAGGTTCTTCCATCTCTTAAAGGTCTACTTATTGTTATCTAGTTCTTCACTTAGTTATTATTTTCATATGTGCATATATTCTTTCCTAAACTTTTCTATTATTGCTATCCACCAGCCACATCATTCCTTGTAAAAAAAAAAAAAAAAAAAAAGCTGCAGTTCTATGGGGTCATCACACAAAAATAATCTGAATCTACATCACATCTCACCTTCCTCAAATATATAGAGTTTAAGCTCTAACAGTGATTTCCTCCTTTCACTCAGTTGTGCCTATTTCTGCTAAATATACTGCTTATTGCCACATGGTCAAAAAATCCTGTTATGACAGGTACATCTGCAAACTCTATCATGTTCTTGTTAGAATAACTGAAATGTATCTGTAGTTAAATTTCCCTTTCTATAAATATTATAATTTATTACTCAAATGACATCTTTGTATTACTTTCCATTACTTTCCAGCTGTTTCTTTATTCCTAATTCTTTTCAACTGACAATATGGCAAATGAATTCTACTACCCATATCTTATGTAAGTGTTTATGAAAATATTGCTCCACCACTTCAAATAACTCCTATCTTTATTTTTCTTGCAGAGCCCCATAGATCACTTCTAACCTAATACTCCTCTCCCTTGTCCACAAATCAGTTACTGAACCTCACCCTGTCTTAACCACTTCCACATGAAGAACCTTAATGTCAAATCCTTTGGATAACAAAACACATATTTTAAAAGTACAGCTGTGTAAAATCTTACCATAACAATAGCTGTCCTTCTTTTCACTGTAGCAATATTCATGACCTCTGGGATCTCCTGCCAAGGACAGCTCAATATCCATCCAATATACCAAAGTCTTTATTACCTAGGGAGAGGCATACATCAGATGTATGCTCCCTTGCAAGCATAAGGCATATAGGTGACATACATATGCTCCCAAATGTGAAATGAAGTGCCCCAGAAGAATCAGGACACCCAGTGGAAAGGAGGACTTGTACATTAAGAAAAAGGAATGAAGGAATGGAACAGAAAGAAAGGAACCTCTAGGCCAGCATGAAATGACCACCCATGCAAAAGAAAGAGAAAAAAAGGGGGGAGCAAATACTGCAAGAGTAAAAAAGGCACCTAGTTTTATGGTAACTTTTTATACAACTGTACTATGTCCTTCCATACCACTGCTGCAGTACTCATCACCTCTGGGACAGTGCAAAAGCTACAGTGAAGGCAGAGAGAAGGAAGGCAAGGTGGAACCCAGGCTAGTCTTGGCAAAACCTGCCCCGGCCCTAGAAATGGCATCCAATTTGTAATGTTTTGTGAATGTGGGAACTGAAGACCAAGTAGCAGCTTCAAGGATTGAGTTAGTATCCAACCCTGTGAAGAAAGCCCCAAATAAAGCACTGCTCTAGTAGAGTGAGACCTCACAGAAGCAGGCAACCACTTGCCATGAAAAGAATAACAAAAAGAAATGGCCTTGGAAATCCAGGAGAAGATGGTTTGCTTAGAAACTGCCAAACCCAATGTCATGGTATGAAAAGAAACAAAAAGCTGATCAGATTTGTGAAAGGCCTTTATTTTGTTTAAATAATATCTGATCTGTCTATTCAAATTCACAGTATGAAGAAACTATAGATGTGTAAAATCTTACCAACAGTAGATGTCCTTCTCTTCATTATTGCAGCATTCATAAGACAAGGGATTCCTTGCCAAGGACAACCCAACGTCTAACCAGTATACAAAAGCCTTTTACTACTTGCAAGTGTATGGGATGTTGCACATATGCTCCCTACATACATAGGGCATAAATACAACATCCACATGTACTATCCTCAGAACTGAATGCCCCAGAAGGAACACCAGCTAAAAAAAAAAAAAGAGGTAAATCATACATCTATAAGAAAAATCAATGCCCATGGGGTTAGGAGGGAGGGATAGAATACTGCAACAGTGAAAAGAAGGAAATCTATCATTATGGTAAGATTTTATACAACTTTACTATGTCCTTCTATTCTACTGTTGCAGTATTCATAATATGAGGGGGAGGGCCAAAGCTCAGGAAGAAACTTGAGAGGAGGAAGGGGTAGTAGAGCTCTCAAACTCCATGAAGAATGGCCCTAGAAAATCCAGCTCTGGCTCTGGACATTCCATCTAACTTGTAGTGTTTGGTAAAGGTATATACAGAAGTCCAGGTAGCTGCTTCAAGAATGGAATTAAGTGTCCAAACCCTTGAAGAAAGCACCAGAAGAAGCCACAGCTCAAGTACAATGAGCCTTAACAGAAAAAGAAATGCTCTTACCATGAGAAACATAACAAAAAGAAATAGCCTTAGAAATCCAGGGGGAAATAGTTTGTTTGGAAAAAGCCATTCCCAAGGACCTGGGATGAAAAGAAACAAAAAGCTGACCAGATTTCCTGATAGCCTTGGTTTTAGCAAAATAAAATCAGAGTTGTTTATGTACATCCAAGTTGTGTAGTACCTTCTTGCTAGGAGATTGTGGAGAAGGGAAAAATGAATGGATTGATTAAGTGGCAACTCATTCACAACCTTGAGCATAAATAAATGATTAGTATGCAAAGACACCCTGTCTTTATGGAAAACCAAAAAAGGAGGAGAAGCCATAAGGGCTTGAAGCTCATACACCCTTCTAGCTGAAGTCAAAGCTAACAACAAAACAGTCATCCAAGAACAATGCTGCAAGGAAGCTGCAGCCGCAGGCTCAAAAGGAGCCAAAGTTAATTTGTCCAAAACAAAATTAAGAACCTAAGGAGAAGGAACAGACTTCCTGGGAGGTCTAATATGTTGGATGCCTTTGAGGAATTATTCAGCCCTGAACCTAGAAGCTAAAGTAGGAGATAAAGGCAGGCAAGCAGAAATCGCTGACAAGTGGGCCTTGACAGAGGAATAGGCCAACCCAGCATTGAGCAATTCACACAAATAAGAGAAAACCAATGGAACATGCACAGTCAATGGAGCCAAGTTATGCGAAAGACACCAAACAGAAAACCTCTTCCATTTAGATAACCACTAGTGTTGGGTTTTCTGGCCTCCTGCAGAGCCCAAAGTACATCCTCAGTAAAAAGGTGTCTGAAAGGAATTAAAATCCTATCACTTATGCAATCAGTTACAGAGTCGACAGGTGGAGATGGATAAGAGATCCTTTGTCTTGTGTGAGACGGTCCATCCTGTGAGGTAACTTGTGATGATTGCCCTTAGCTAAATGCAGAAGAAGAGGGAACCAATACCATCTTGGTCAAAAAAGGGAGTGACTACCAAGATTTTTGGTTTGTCCTACTGAATCTTGAGCAGGACCTTCAGAATGAGAAGGGGGGGGGGGGCTATGCATAAAGTAACATCCTATTCCAAGAAGAAGATAGGGCACCCACCTTCCAAACCAGAGGACTCGGGACTCTGGCACAAAATAGAGGAAGTTGTCTGTTCAGAGGGGATGCAAACAGACACACTTGAGGAGTACCCCACTGGTGGACAATGTCCAGAAACACATCCCTGTGAAACATATATTCATGGGATTGAGTCAAGCACCTGCTCAGAGTGTCTGCCACATAATTCTGACTGGAGAAGATATAAATTGCCTGAAGGGTAACATGATACTGAACTGCAACCTCCCAATCCATGAGAGCTAGCCTGCAAAGAAGATAAGACTTTATACTCCCCTGTTTGTTTACATACGAGAAGACTGTAGTGTTGTCCTTAAACAGCTTAAGAGGATCTGGAAGGAAAACAGGATGAAAAGCCTGAAGGGCAGCAGAAGCACTTTCACCTCTTACACGTTGATGTGCTCCTGTCTTTAGGAAGGTGAGCAGACCCCCTATACCTTCATGAAGCCAAAAGTTTCTCCCAATCTACAGTATATCTGAAACATCTATGAACAGCTCTTGAGAGGAAAGAGGAGTATGCAGAGGCAGACCTGAGTCCAGGGTCACCTGCTGAATCCTTCTTCAGACCAGGAAGAAGAGGAACCAAAGCCTCCAGGGGATGTGCATGCTGCATCCAAACAGTTTTCAGGAACCACTGAAACATCCTCGTGTGAAGTTTGGCCATACATAACGTTGGAATAATGGAGGCCATGAATCCCAGAAGTCTGAGAAACTCCCTGGCTGTGACAGAAGCTAAAGGAAGAAGAGATTGGAAGAAAGGAATGAGGGACAGAACCTTTGGAGGAGGGAGAGAGGCCAGCATAAGGACTGTCTGTATCCTGCACCCCAGGAAAACATGATTCTGAGAAGGGGAGAGGGATGAGTTTGTGAAACTGATGGTGAATCCCAGGATTTGCAGATGGGGAATGGTGAGGTGTAGGTTCTGCAGCAAGGTCTCTGGGGAAGATGCCTGAATCAAAAGGTTGTCTAAGTAAGGGAAAACATGGATGCCTTGAAGCCTGCAGGGGGTAGGCATTTGCTGAATACCCTTGGGGGCAGTAGAAAGGCCAAAGGGCAAAACAGAGAACCAAAAATGCAAGGAAGCAACACAGTAACATAAAAAATTTCCTGTAAAGTAGATGAATAGGAATTTGAAGGTAGGCATCCTTGATATCGAGCGATGCCATAAAAGCTTGAGAAAGAATGAGAGGAAATAAAATTCTGAAGGGACAGCATGTGGAAAGAAGGAACTCTCAAGAAGGTGTTGAGATATGAGAGGTCCAGAAATGCTCTCTATAGGCCATCCTTTTTGGGCACTAGAAATATTTTGTAATAAAACCCTCTTCCTCTGTGGCCAGGTGAAACCTCCTAAACTGTTCCCTAATTCAACAAGTCCTGAAGGACCTCTGTGAATAAATGCAGCTGTTCCCAAGGAGGCTGAGGAATGCCGATGCAGGGAGGAAGAGATTTCCAGACCATGAAATAACCATTTTGAATAATGGAAGGAACCCATGTGTCTTGACTAATGTTTCTCCAAACTGAAAAAGCTAGAGAAAAAGAAGGGAAGGAGTAATAAGGCTGTGGCGAGAATGGTAGTCACAGACTACCTGGCTTGTCAGGAAATGGCTGGTTCCGAGCATTGGCAGACTGAGAAGTCTTTTAGTCTCAGATGGAGGAGTGCAAACCTGTTTTCACATAAAAGCAGTCTTGGAGGGATAATTTCTGTGAAACTTAGGTATAGGTGAGACAAAAATGTGTTTCAAATCCTGTAGCTCCCTACCTTTCTCATGCAAAGACTTAAACAAATCATCAGCAGCAGAACCAAAGCTTTATCTGGAGGAGCATTCAGTAAGTTAGCTTTAATGTCATCTGGTAATGGTTGAAGTCTTAACCAGGAATACCTTCTCAAAACAGAACCTGATGCAGCTGCCCAAGAAGATGCTTCTGTTACATCATAACTACACTTAACTGAATGTATTGTTATCTGAGAAGAAGCTCCTACTAAGGACAAGGCATTAGTTTTTCTTCCAAATCAGGAAAATCAGAAATAACTTGAGTGGCCTGTGAAAGAAGAGCCAAAGCATATCTGGTCATGTTAGTCTGATAATTAACAGCACAGAAAGCGAGGGTAGCAGAAGTATAGACCTTCTTCCTTAGCCTTTTCATAGTTCTGCTTTTCTTATCAGAAAGGAGAAGTGAATTAGATGGCAGTAATCTGGAAGGTTTATCCATAGCCACAGAGACCACTGCAGGATCAGCAGATGGACACCTAAAAAGAAATTTGCTATCCTTTGGCACTTTGTAAAAGTGGTCTGGCTTCTTAGGGGCCAGGGGCTGAGAATCTGGAATTTGGGATGCTGAAATAAAAGCATCCAATAAAGCAGGCAAAACTGGACAAACAGCAGAAGGAGATTCCATTTGCAATAGCTCATAGTATCTCTTCTGCACATCACTAACCTGGGAATTAGCCCATTTGAAAAACTCTCTCATTTTGGAAACAGTTTCTCCAAATGTCATCTCTTCTATGGGAGAATCAGTACCATTAGACTCCTCTTCTAGAGAAGCATACTCCAGAGGACAAGAAATCTGGGTAGAGCAGGCTAAGGATTCATCATCTGAAGAAAATTCTTCCTCAGAGTAATCCTGTTCCCTAATTCTCTTTTGTGGTGAAGATATACAGGGCAGAGTGGGGACAGAAACACAAAAAGGAGGCTTAAGGGCCATAAGAGCATTAAATAGGCCTTGGGTAAAACTCTGCCATTCACTTTGTGGATCTCTGGGGGGGGGGGGGGGGAGAGCTGAATGCTTGGTCTTTTTGCTTCTTTTAATATGGACATCCACCTTATGAAAAGTGCAAAGGCCTAATGTAGGCTTACACTCCACAATTGTAGTCAGGACTTCCTCTTTAAATAGTATTTGAAAGATTCCCCTAGGGCCTTCTGAAATCACGAGTCTTGGCTCCCCCTGAACATCCGAAGAGGATGTCTGCAGAGCTTCCGTCAGATCCACGGTAACCTCTAAACTGGTTTTAACCAAAGAATCCAAATCAAGGACCAGACGAATCTCCAGGTCTTCATCGACCTTGAGAGAGATGTCCAATGTAGGAGGTGCAGCTGAAGAGCCTGACCTAGGGTGCTTTGCCTTTCTCTTCACAATTAAGTCAGCAGAAGACAGACGTACCCTTGACAGTGTCTTTTGCTAAGTGTTTCAGACGATGGTTTTCTAAATAAATAGCTAGCAAAGACAGCTGGCTATACAAAGTTTTAGGCACAAAGGTCTGGCTAATGGAACAAGTTTTATGGTTGTGGGTAGACCCTAAGCAAAATAAGCACTGGTTGTGACTATCCTTATGTGAAATCTGTCTCCCACATTGGCATTTGCTTTTCTTGGATGGCAAGAAAAAACTCACAAAGTAGCAAAAAACAATGGGGTACTTTTCTGAGATGGCTCGATACAGCAGCAAATAATTCAGGCAAGCAGACCAACAATCAAAGATGGCATCTGGACTGGTGGCAGAGAAGTTCTGAGGACAGTACATGTGGACATCATATTTATGCCTTACATATGCGGGGAGCATACGTGTGATGTCCAACGTATTTACAAGTAGTAAAAGGCTTTGTTATACTGGCCGGACATCAGGTCACCCTTGGCAGGGAATTCTTCATGTTATGAATACTGCAACAGTAGAATAGAAGGACATAGTTCTCACTAGCCAATTGTAGGGAAGGGAAAAATATGGAAGCTGGATAGACTCATTAAGACACAGCTCATTAACCACTTTGGGCATAAAGGAAGGATTCATATGGACAGACACCCTGACTCTACGAAAAAACAAAAAAGGGGGGACTGATATCAAGGCCTGGAGTTCAGATACCCTAATGCCAAGATTAAAACAACTAATAAAACAGTCTTCCAAGTGCAATGTTGCAAAAGAAGAAGAAGCAACAGAATCAAAAAGAGCCTGAGTCAGTTTTTCAAGGAAAAAAATTAAGATCCAAAGAAAGTGGAATGGGCTTTTTAATGGGTCTAATATGAAGGGCACTGTTATGAAACTGCCTACTTCAAACCTAGAGGCCAAAGGAGGAATAATTGGCAGACTGGCAGAAATGGCTGACAAGTGGGCTTTCACTGAAGAATTTGTCAAGCCAGCATCCAGTAGTTCACATAGAAAGAACCAAGAGGACTCCACTGAAAATGGATCCTGGTGATGTTTAAGACACCAAACAGAAAATCTTTAAATTCTGGACATATATGATCTTCTTGTATTGGGTTTCCTGGCCTCCTGCAGAGCCCTAAGCATGTCCTCAGAAAGCTGGTGTCAGAAAATAATCAAAACCTTATTACCAAAAGCATCAGTTGAAGAGTGGACGGATGAGAGTGAAAGAGAGTTGTTTGTCCTATGTGAAAAGATCCATGCGGTGAGGTAACTTATGATGATTGTCCCTGCAAAATGTAATAAGAGTGTGGTCATGAGATGCACCTAAGGAAAGCAGGCACCTATCATGGCTATCTTTATAGGGAATCTGCCTCCTACACTGACATTTCCCTTTCTTGGATGAAATTTAACTCACTGAACAATGTAAGAACAGGAAAAAAAGAACCCCAATGGGGTACTTATCTGAAAGAAATAAGCTCAGTATAACCAGCAAAGTGAAGGGTGTTCAGACTAATGTACAACAATGGCAGTTGGACTGGTGACAACAAAGTTCATTGTTGGGAGTGTACGTACATTATCTTCAAGCCCAACTCTTGCACAGTGAGCATACGTCTGACTTACAAGGATCCCTATTTAATAAAGGCTTTGGTATACTGGACAGATGTGGACCTTGATAGGAGATCGCAGATGTGATAAATACTGCAACAGTGATATGAAAGGATATTATTCTTTACTGTCTAAATTCCATATTACTCATTCCCTTCAACATTCAAATATACAACTCTGTCTAAAACAGCTAATATTCTGATGATATAAAATATTTTGCTTGCTCTTTACAAAAGAAGGCATTACTGTCAACTTTTTGAGTTCACTTTTTAAGGTATTCACATTTAAAGATAAAAATGTAATGAAAGGGTTTACTAGTATCTTATTTTTTTCTTTTATTTTTTCTCTTTCTGATGCTTTTTCTGTGAAATCTATCAGCTCAATCTCTGAAGATTCTTCTTCTCCCTCTCACCTCTTCTTCCTTCTGCATTATATCAAATATATTCTCTGTAACTACCTCTTTCTCCTATCAAATATATCCTCTATAACTATATATTTCTTCTCTCATTTTAACAGTAACTTTTAGATTCTGTTTTAACAGTAACATTGAGAATAACAAAGCCTTCATATCCTCTCTTTCTGTATTGTAAAGTTCTCATTTATTCTGTTTTTCTAGGCTGAGCATTTGTCTGAATTTTCATCATCAATTACATGAGGGCAATAACCCCTAAATGCCCCTCTTTTACACAATTTGTGCATTAAAATTACAAGTGTTCCTTTTATGCATACTTTGCCCATAAATCTAGCATTTATTTTTGGAGCATGCATTATCAATATGGTTCCACACACCAAAGCCATTATAAATATTGGGCTGGACAATATACTGTACTATTCATCTATTCTGTTTAACATAAATGGTCTTCAGAAACTTTAAGAAATCAAATCATCCACTTAAAACACCAAAACATTCCAATTCCCCTATCCAATTGTCCTATAGCATCCACATGACTTTAAGCTATTTATTAGATCGTAATCATTTAGTGATTTCAATTGCTGAAAGTGTATTGTTCCTAAACTTTATTAAATATGTATTCAAAATAAGCTGAAGATCTCTGGTGATAGCCATGGTGTTATACAAGATTTCATGAAACAATTGGACTATCTCTTGTCCAATAAATAAATGATTTACTAATAAAATTATGTCTAAAAGTTCAAGCATTTTTTCCAACCCACTCTGCATTATCCACAAATTAATGCTCAGTCTGAGTCTGAGGTACTTCTGCATTTTTGTGAAAAACTATTTCCTCCATATCCTTCTGATAATTCTTAATGCTAGTTAAACAACATTGGAATTATTCTAAACCATGTGCAGTTCTTCTAATGAGCCACATATATCAGTCCTTCTGTACTTTTTCCATAAATAAATTCCATGCTTTTTTGGCCCATGACCCTGACAATTTAGAACACTCAACAAATTTTAATACAATCAAAACATGGTCCCCTCAGAAAAAGTAGCAAGATTTTCTGTTATAACTCCATGGATCTATCACAGGACTCAGTGCGTTAACTCTGCTCATGAAGTCTAGTCTGGTTTCCATTAGAATGTCTCTCTCACCCATTACCAAAAACAAAACAGAAAAGAGTAAGCACATATTTATATTGAAATATGTTATCTGTATCACACATAAACAAAAATATATTTTTCAACATAAACCAAACAAGAATTTTACAGTTACACAAATTTTTATATTTTAAACAAAACCTTCACTATGAAACATTTTTCAATAATGTATTATTCCATACATTATTAAAAAAAATGTGTTTGCATATTCTGCTTCACAAATCCCATAAAGATTTCATCATAGTCTTATCAATATTCTCCTATATACTTTCGTCAACCCCCTCTCCAGACATTATATTATTCATATCTACATTCTTAATAATGTTATAACCAAATTTCCTTAAAACCAAATTCCCGGCTGCATTACTTTTGACAAAAACATGTCTCAGTGCTTTCTTACAACAGTATTTATAAACCAAAGTTAATATCTTTTCTTGAATAACCTTATATTTAATTTATTATTTCACTGGCAACTTTCCATGATACAGCTATTCACATTAATCATTGTTCAGCTTTATAATACTCTTTCCTGTATCCCTCTAAAATATTTCTCTGCTAATGCCTTCCATGTTGGTATCATAAAATACTGTTTTATTATACTCTTACACTGTTTTCTGATATTTCTAACATTTTCATTCCCTGTATCCTACCATATAGTTATTTTTCCATAATAAATTCTACCTCATTTACTTCTCCTATTTTCTTTTTCTTGCATTGGTTTCCATAAATTTCAATATTATAGATTCAGCATATTAGATAAATCATTCTCTTCCATGACCATTTGAAAAAAACAGTACAAACAATGAGGTTAAAAAAAGATTCATAATATTTATCCTCCCTTCTCTCATTTACACAGCACTTATTTTCAACTGGATTTAATTTGTTCCAACATAACTAAAAAAAAAAATCAACATCTCGGATTCTACTTCACTGGATAAAAGACTTAAATTTTCATAATAGTGTGGCAAGGGACTTATAGTGATCATAGTATATTTGTCCATCTATGGATTCCATTTTAATTTCTTAGGGGTACATTTTTTGCATCAAAGGCTAGATCTTGTATTATTTTTACTTTTCTTTTTTTAAGCAACACACATATACCACTACAGAAACTTACCACCAAACAGAGCCCATAGCTTAAGAAGTAAGAAAAGCTGGATATGCTTATTGCACTTTAAAACTATGGTATTGTTGTTATCATGGAAACATCTTTGGAATGTTAGAAAAACTGCATTTAATGACTTCCAAGATAAAGTACATTTAAAATCTCAATGCAAAGGTGGAGGATTACAATCTTTTTACATTCATCCATCATGGGCAACCAGGCATTTGTAGATGTGGAAACAGAAATAATAAGTATTTTTTAAAAAAGTCTGATAAATCTACCTGAAATGAGACCAGCAGCATGCTTGCATTCTCCATCTCTAAGTAGTAAATGAAACTACAAACTTCTGTGTACATTCTCATAATAGCTGATTGATGCATCTATGCTATTACTGGGTGACTTTAATTATCCAAATGCAAAGTGGAGTGCTAGCAACAGTGGATCTAATTTTAACACAAAATGTCATGATCATTGGTGATAAGTGTGATGCTGCTGCAACGGCCCAGTAATCAAGGAGCCTTAATCCTCACCACTGGCAATAGTGACGGATGTACACAATGGGAGGATGACAAGTACACAGACAGTAAAGTACAATTTCCCTTCAGAGCACACAGAGATCACAGTCAGTCTGGGGGCTGGTTTCTCCCTATTTCTCCAGATTCCCAATAAGACCCCCCCACTTGTGCGGCTATAGGGTTAAGATCTCATCTGAGGGGTCATGCTAAGAACTCCAGCACCCTCTCGGTCCAACCAGTGCTTTGTGTCCCTGCCCAAGTAGCTGATACACACACACTTTGAGATCTGATTTATATACAAACACACAGACACTCCTGAGGAAGGCTGGCACAGGTTTACTAGCTATGCCCACTTTTGCCCATACTACAACGTAGTTATCACTGCTACCAACCCCTACTTATCAGCTACTTAAGGCCCTTACAAAGGGTGACCAATCCTACTGTGTAATGTAACTATTAACCAAATGGTAAATGTGACCAAGACTAAGGCTATTTAGGAGTGGCCTGACAGTGTCACCAAATACATATGCAAGTTATCTAAGAGCTTAAATATGTCTCACAAACTAGCCAGAAAGATAGGGTTAAATATATTTAATAACAAAAAATAAAAGAACAAGACAATACTCAATCAGCACAGTAACTACAGTGTTCAGAATCCAAGAAAATGTTTTAAAACAACATTGCAGGATAGTCTAAAATAAATATGGAAATCATTTAAACTAATCTTTACTATATTTCTAACTCTATCTAAAATAAATTACTGTAACCTAGACTTACTTACAGAGCAAGGCAAATGCAGAAGTGCTGAATGGATGTTTATAGGTCCAGACAATATACAAAATACACAGTCTCTCTATCTGAGAGGGTTCTTAAATTAATATCACATATTACTGCTGGGTTAGCCTGGATGATATGTCACCTGCCTTCAGTTCCCAGGCTAACAGAAACTAAGAATTTTATCAGCTCTGTGTGAGAAGTATATACCCATGAGATGTGCAGCTGCTAGGAAACAATAAAACACTTTTACATGTGAAACCTAGTAATTATTTCTGTTTCAAGACAATAGGAAAACCTCTAGCTCTAGACATTGTGTCTGTTTATTGAGAAATAACACAATTGTAAAACACTTTACTTTTCAACTTATTTTCTTGAAGTTTTGCAAGTTAACTCTGTATGTTCCAGCTTCTACTATTAAAACATACATTTGCACAGGTATATAATTTATATACATTTCTGTTATTTTCCAGTAGGGTACACTGTGGTTACATTCTTGAAGCTCAGTACATGTACATAACATACAGTTCAACACGCACTTCTGCACCAGTTGTTTAATATACACATAACATATAGTTCACTTACATTTGTAAGACAAGCATATGAATCATATTAATATTCACAAATGACACATGACTATCCACAAAATTTCAGATAGCTGGGCTGGCAGTGTCACAATAAGGAACTACACTTAACTGAAAGATTTTCCAAAAAGAACAGCACTGTCTTAGATCTGATATTCAAAAATAACGGCAGAATAATAAATATCACACCTACAGAACCACTGGACACATCACATCTCACTGCCATTTTAGTATGTCATCACCTATAATACTATGTGATTCTAACAAAGTGAACTCTGGGAGTGTAGAGAAGACCCATGAGTTAGAGGGCTGCAGTAATGTAGCAAGAAAAACACAGTGGAAGTTACTGTTGGGAAATGATTTGCAATCTTTGTATAGTTCCTTTGAAGGAGTTTGTTACATATAAATATAATGACAGTACCCAAGCAGTAACTCCTCCCTGGTGAAATAAATCAATAGATAGTCTTAGCAAGAAGAAAAGATGATATGCTTTCAGAATTTATAATCAGCATCATACTGATGCTAAAATCTGGAAGCTGCACTAAATGTTAATGGACGTTAAAAGGTACGGTTTTCATTGTGGGAGTACATAAAAAACAGAAACTTGCCAGATACAGGGATAACAAATCATTCCTTAAATATCTGAGCTCTAGGGGGAAAAGT
Source organism: Protopterus annectens (assembly GCF_019279795.1). Taxonomy (NCBI): domain Eukaryota; kingdom Metazoa; phylum Chordata; order Ceratodontiformes; family Protopteridae; genus Protopterus; species Protopterus annectens. The sequence continues at coordinate 384,268,622 of NC_056725.1, forward strand.
TAATACTGTTGGCCCAATCACATATAACTGGATGGCTGCCCATAATTACAGGGAATGCCAGAAACGTTTTAACAACTATTTTGTGTCAAGTACGGCATCCACAGGTAATCTTGATTCCTGTAACTTTCAGGATACATCCACTGATGTATTCCGAGATAAACTGGAATATATCCACAAAGCATTGGGTACAGCGAAAGTAACATGATGAACTTCCAGGAAAAGTAATTACAAACTCAAAGGTTCACTTTTGTCTCCTTTAACTCAGTTATTTAATGAACTGATTAACAGAAGGAAGTCACAGTAGACAGTAAGCAGGTAAATATTACCTATGTTCTCAAAAATGGAGCAAGGGACCTTGTCCACAAGGGCTGCATGTATGTTTTTTTTTTGTTTTTTTTTTTAATGAAATGGTTAATCAAGAACTAGACTGTGATTTATCAGTGGTGGTTTTGTATTTGCATCTGTCCAAGGCATTTGACACATTGTCCTCCAAGGAAATACTTGGTACGTTTATTTAATCATAGTATTAATTCCTGTGTGATTAAGTGAATATCATACTGATTGCATAAGAGACAACAATGTGCAAATGTTCTGGATAATATGTCAGTTTGGACAAAAGTACAGTTGTCTAAGGTCTTACCGTAACAGTAGATGCTCTACTGATCATTGTTGCAGTATTCCAAAGAGATGGGTTTTCACCACTAATGTCTGACTGGGGTACCAAAGCTTAAACCAACCGTGAAGCATCTTCTTCTTCTTATTTCGGCTGCTCCCGTTAGGGGTCACCACAGCAGATCAATTGTTTCCATTTCTTCCTGTCCTCTGCATCTTGCTCTGTCACACCAACCACCTGCATGTCCTCTCTCACCACATCCATAAACCTTATCTTAGGCCTCCCTCTTTTTCTGTTACCTGGCAGCTTCATCCTTAGCATCTTTTTCCCAATATACTCTGCATCCCTCCTCAGCACATGTCCAAACCAATGTAATCTTACCTCTCTGGCTTTCTCTCCAAACCTTCCAACCTTGGCTAAGCCTCTAATATACTTATTCCTAATCCTGTCCATCCTCATCACACCCAATGAAAATCTTAACATCTTCAACTCTGCCACGTCAAGCTCTGACTCCTGCCTTTTTGTCAATGCCACTGTCTCCAACCCATATAACATAGCTGGTCTTACTACCCTCTTGTAGACCTTCCCTCCCTTTCACTCTTACTGGTACTCGTCTGTCACAAATCACTCCTGACACTCTTCTCCACCCACTCCATCCTGCCTGTACTCTCTTCTACATTCACCATTACTCTGAACTGTTGATCCCAAGTACTTAAACTCATCCACTTTCGCCACCTCTGCTCCCTGCATCCTCACCATTCCTCTATCCTCCCTCTCATTCACACACATATATTCTTAGTCCTGCTGACCTTCATTCCTCTTCTCTCTAGAGCATATCTCCACCTCTCCAGGGTCTCCTGCACCTGTTCCATACTCTCACTACAGATCACAATGTCATCTGCAAACATCATGGTCCACGAGGACTCCTGTCTGATCTCGTCTGTCAACCTGTCCATCACCACTGCAAATAAGAAAGGGCTCAGAGCTGATCCTTGATGTAATTCCACCTCCACCTTAAACACATCCGTCACTCCCACCGCAGTCACACCTGGCTGAACAGGCTTTGAGGGAGGTCAGGGATCGGAAGCAAATTGTAAGGTTTTGCACATTTTACTGAGGCAAAAAGGCCTAAATCATTTTGGTATCCAATCTGCAGCCCAAGAGTACTTGGTCCTGAGTGGGTTGGAGGGAAGATTTTTTTGTACTGGACTGTGAATCTCAATTGCAGAAGAAGGCTGACAGTGAATTGGAGGTGCTGCAGTAGGAAATGAGGAGAGGAGGCCTGGATAAGCAAATCATGTAGACAGAGATATATTTAACAACAACAACCAAAAAGAAAAATACCAGTGAGAAACAGCTCAACTTTCAAGAATTTAATAGACAAAAAACTATCTCACTTCTCTTAGCGCCCACTTAAGGGAACAGCAATGGGGGCTGCTTTTGCCCCAGCTTATGCCAACTTATTTATGGGTCTTTTTGAAAATAGGTACATTTACAATCACCCTTTTTTCAGAAAACATGTCATTGGTTACTATAGATTTATTGACGATTTAATTTTTATATGTGATGGGGGGTATGATTCATCTACTACATTCATTAATGACTTGAATAGTAATGAATTTGGTATTAAATTTGATGATACTTGTATAGGAAATAAAATTAATTTTTTGGATATTTCACTTACGGGATGTAATGGTAAGAAAATCATTACAAGTATACATAGAAAATTTGATAAGATGAATTGGAAAATGTGTGGTACTAGTTGTCATCCGATACACACATTAAAAGCTATTCCTTATGGAGAATTTATTAGAATAAAAAGATTGAGCAGTGATGCCTCTCTAGCAGCTAATGAAGCTTTGAAAGCAGCTAATTTGTTTATTGATAGAGGCTATAATAAATCAAATGTTATGAATAGTTATAATGAAGTATTTGGTAATAAAAAATTAAAAATAAAAATAATTTTGTGCAGTATAATAATAATGTACAGAATGTAGATAAATTATTTTTTGTAACCAAATATACAAATTTTTCTCCTATGATTAATGATATAATAAAAGAATATTGGGATTTTGTTAAGAAAGAAATCATTTCATTGAAGAATGTAGAATTGGTGATATCATACAAGAGAGGTAGAAATATACAGGATTTCCTGGTTCATAGTGTATATAGGGAAAACAAAACCTCATATTAACTAACATTAATGAAGTAGGTACTTTTCCATGTAATAAGTGCTCTATATGTCCTTTTATAAATGAGGAAATAAGAGAAATTAATGGAAAAAATTCTTAAATAGAGCAAAATACTCCTGTCTTAGTACAGGGTTATTTATGTTATTTTTGCTCATGTAAGAAATATTATATTGGTGAAACTAAACATTACTTTATCTCAGAGAATAAAGGAACATGTAAGAGATGTGAGGAATAAAAAGATGAATAGCCCCATTGCAGAACATTTTAATAATGAACATGATGGCAATTTAGAATGTATGAAAGTTTCTATTTTAGAACATGTACCATTACATTTTAATAATGTTACTCTTCAAAAAAATGTGTTAAGACAAAAGGAGTCTGTATTGATTATGAAATATAACACTTTAAGTCCTTATGGACTCAATAAGGAATGTAATTGGCACAGTTTTATATGACTAGTGTAACTTTAAAGTTTTAAATTTTATAATTGAATAATTAATTGATTGTTCAAATGTATTAATTGGTTTTTTACTATATATATTACTCTAAATGTGTTTCTTGTTTTTTCTACTCTGTAAAGGCTGTTGGCCGAGGCGCTAAGAGAAGTGAGATAGTTTTTTGTCTATTAAATTCTTGAAAGTTGAGCTGTTTCTCACTGGTATTTTTCTTTTTGGTTGTTGTTGCTATATAACTTCAGTTCGTGGTGTTGTTAAAAAAAAGAGATATATTTAAATTCACTGTGTCCTGCAAAAGGCAGTCACAGCCTCTTGGCACTTTGTGAATACTCTGTGGGCTGTAGAAAGCCTAAAAGGCAAAGCAGTAAACTGAAAGTAAGATGAGCCAAAAAAGAACCTCAGGAATTCCCAATAGGAGGGACATATGGGAATATACAGGACGGCATACTTCAATCCAAGGAGACTAGAAATGCCAGTGGGAAAATAAAGGGTAACAGGGTCTAAATGCAGAGTATTTTGAAACCTCAAACTCTGAGGAAGGTTGAGCAGACAGAGAGAGAGAGAGAGAGATCCAGCCCACAAATAGAAGAGGCACTGGTTCTATTATGCCTTGGGACTGCAGTTCCAGAAGGATGGGCGGAAGATGATTTAACAGATTGTGGGATGGAGGTGGAATGCCATTCAAGGGAGGAAGTTCCTTCCAGGACACAGCATAACCTTTTTTTATGATGGATAGCACCCACTTGGCTGTGGTAATCTTTTCCAGTTTGAGATAGATTGAGTGACCCTTTTGGAAAGGAGTAAGGTATGACTATGATGGGTGGAGGGGGTTTGGAAGACAGTCACAGAAACTTATCTGAGAAGGAAGTCCTCTCAAATCTGGGATCCCTTTCAGATTTTTCTGGAAATCCTTCCCCTGGGAGCCTTCTTGTGCTTTTGGGGAGATCTGTATTCCCTTCTAAGAAAAGAAGTAGGCTTGGCTGGGTAATTCCTCTGGATCTTAGGTACAGAGTTAAATAGGATTGGAGTGCAGTCTTTCATAGCTTAACATTGTTCATGTAAGGTTTTGCATAGGCTAGCTGCTTGTGGTCCAATCAATTAGCTTAATTTTGAAATCTTATGGCATGGGCTGTTTGCGTAACCATGTATATTTGCTGATGACTGAAATAGTAGCAGCTGCTCTGGAGGAGGCCTCAACAGCGTCATGTGTGTGTAGGCATCTTGCAATCTCAAGGGATCATGCGTTTGCACTTTTGCTGAACTGACTCGAGCAGCATCTTCTGTGGTTGTGCAATCCAATCCAGGAGTGAAAGACTTTTCTGGATTCTGAGCAGCAGTTGGCAGATGTCAGTCTAGTATCACAGGCATGGATCTTCCTGAAGGCTCTCTTGTCCTTTTCTCATTTTGCCAAGGTAGTATCATATACACAGTGAGAGCTTTTTTCACTTCCCATTAACTGGCATACTTATCTGAGGCAAGAGAATGACAGGAGTTAACACTAATGGAAAGAGCACTGAGATCACAGTTGTATGTCCTTGTAGAACAACTTGGGTCATTCTTTCAGCCTCCTTCTAGGCTCTGGTTCTCCAAAGAGGAAGTCTTTCAGTATATGGCCATCTGTCATGCATGAGACATGACCCAATCAGCGTATACACCTCTGTTTTAGGAGGGTGAACATGGAGGTGATGCCAGCCCATGCAAGCACTGCACTGTTGGGGATCTTATCCTGCCATGAGATACTGAGTATGTGCCTGAGGTAGCACATATGGAATATGCTTCTGTTTTGAGCAGAAAGTCGATGTTTCACTGGCATACAGTAGAGTGCTCAAGGCACAGGCTGTGTAAACCTGCAACTCGATGTGCACAGTGACCTTATTATTAGCCCATGCTCTGTCAGCCTGGAAAATGTTGTGGTGACTTTTCCAATGTGTTTGTTGATCTTGCTCTCAAGTAACAAGTTGTCCAAGATCATACACTCTAAGAACACAAACTCATTGATGACCTCCAGCTCGTAGTCACTAATCCTGATAGATGTCTCTTTGCCCATGTTTTGGCTCATCACCTGAGTCTAACATCTTTTAACAGTGTCACTGCAGTTTATACTGTGTCTATCCACTTGGGTGGCTTGATTTACCAGGGACAAAATGTGTTGCTTGGACTCTGTGCCCTGCATATCCACCACTGCCTTGCTTTCACTGTTAAGGACTGATAACAGTTAATTGGTCATCTGGGTCTGATAGTTTGTAACCCTGAAGGCAAGTATATAAGAGGGTTAAACTTTTTTCCCACTTATCCATATCCCTGCTGTTCTTGTCTGAAGGAAGGACATTAGAATTAAGTAGTAACTTAGAAGGTTTGTCAGAAGAGAGACCACAGCTGAAGGGTCAGGATTCTTACCTTGTAGAATCTGTCTAGCCTTTTGGGAACAGGAGACTGTGAGTGAGGGGTTGAAGAGGTGGATATGAAAGCATCCAAAAAGGCTTCCAGGACTGGAGGGAGAGGGGAAGGGGCAGGAATACCCACCTTCAACAGGCTGTAGTATTTCTTTTAGACATCTGAGATTTGCCTAGACTCACACTCAAAATACTTCATTATGTATAAAATGGTTTCACAAAACGATCCCTCTTCCATGGGGGAATCAGGTGAAATGGCATTCTCATCATTTGAAGGAACCTGATGAGGAGAATGTATTTGAAAGGAGCAGGCTAATGAATGGTAATCAGAATCTGAGGTGTCTTCCTCTTCAGAAGAAGCAGAACCAATGGTAACCTTCTGAATGGTAGGAGGAGGGGCTGTAAATGAAGGCAGTTTAAAGGCCATCGCAGCTTTAAGAAATCCAAGAGAGAGAAGTCCAGCCATTCCTTCTTCCTAGAAGAAGTTGATGAGGGGACATGCTTGGTCTTCTGTCTTCTGTCGCTATTTCGGGGGCATGACATCTTCTTGAACCAAGTGTGGAGGTTCTGACACCTGATATACCTCAACAAGTTTGCCGGGGAATCTCTTTCCAAACTATAATCTGTGGGTTGCCTTCTAGTCCTTATGAAATTATGATCTAGTTACCCCTTTTCAGTTGCAGTAGCACTAACAGTCTTTTCAGACATGCGATCTTCTGATGCTATTGCTGGCCCCAACAGTGCTGTGGTAGAGGGCATGTGAGGTAGAGTTGGATGTACCTTGGGTTCTGTAACTTCTGTGGGTAAGTCAGAGTCATACTAGGCAGACTAGGTGTCAGATGTAGGCTTCTTGAGTTTTTTTTTTTTTTAAAGGTGGAAACAGATACAGTGTGGCAGGATCTGCCATGTTCGACTAAGCCAGGCACTTCAGTCATTTGGTCGCCAAGAAAATGTTTACAGAAGACAAATATGAGACTATTTAAAGGTCTCAAATTCATTATTACATTTCTTTCTCCTTTCCTTGTTAAAGATTTCATCAAACTCCCACAAGATTCCTCATTAACCTTTTTCCCTGAATCCCATTAATAAAATGCACCCATAAATAATTCTATTTGCCACTTGTTTCATTGGAAAAAAAGCTCATAAGTTAGCCCATCCTTGTCTACTGCCCCTCTTTTTTCTCCCTAACACAGATAATTTATTCTGCTACAAATTCAGGAAACATTCTACTTCATTTGTTTTCCTTAAATATCACTCATGGTTTTGTCATCTGCTCTTTCTTCCCAATGTATTTTTACATTTCTTTCAGTTATCTCCCTAATCACAACCTACACTTCCTTTTCATCTTTCAAATTCCCCAGATACATGCTCTTTAATGTATTACTGTAAACAGGCAAAAAATGCTTGTTTCCCCTTTAATAAATATTTTTGAATTTTCAACCATTCTTTTATTATTTTATAATTCTATTTATAAATTACAAATTCTACTTTATAAATATCTGTATTGTAATAATTCATGAAAATCTGACATTGTTTAAAAATCACCCTTCTCTTGTATCTCACTTTGTTTCTTTGCATTATATACTATAACTTATTATTAAATGCTCCCCATCACTGGGATCAAGAATCATTTAAACACATAATACCTCTATGGTCCAGCCCTAAATGAACAAAAGCATAACATCTTTTCCTTCTAAATTCCCTAATATTTTTGGAATTAAACTTAAAAGTCTTCATTTTATTTGTCTATAATTTCCCAATGCCTCACTCATTAAGGGGAAACATAAGCATTTTTGCCTGTTTAGTGACCTGAAAACTTATTCTTTAAGAAATGACTATCGAATTTAACATAGTACAAACTAGCAAAAAAAAAGGTCTATTTTCATTTCAATATCCTGCTTATAGCTACATTTTATCTGAATTGTTTCAAATAAAAATGCAATTCACAGAATACTTTTCGAGCATTTTATATTCTGTCCTTCCTTTCTCCTCTGCCTCAGTTTCCATCCATATGGTAAATAAAATTTCCAAAAACAACAAACTCCATCATTAATCAAGTAAGGCTCCATTTTCCTAAACAAATGCTATATTGCCCTTTCTTTCAATGGTGCTTGTGTTACACAGCCACTTCAACCATACAGCAAAAATCATAGCCCTGTCTTGACCCACTACAATCCCACACACAACTTTTAAACTACTTTGTGCTCACACAAAACATTACCCCCACTACATTTTTCCTTTCCACAATAACTTACATTTACCTGCAATAAAGTTTCTACCATTTTTCTTTCAAAATTGTTTATGAATGTTATACTTTGTAAAAAGAAATGTTTCACCATTCTGCTTAAAAAAATCCATTCTAAAATAAAATATCACCGTAAACAGGAAAGGATATATTTTACCCTAAATATTCATAAGTATGTACTAGACTAATATTCCTGGAGCCTTTACAAGCCTAGCCCATAGAAATACACTGGCATCGTGCCACCCGACCTTAGTTCCCAGTGCCTCTGTCGAGTAGAGCCACTGGAGTGATCCCCAAGGTGAATTTTCTATTTCCCATCTACTCATGAAGATTTCTCTTGAAGAGAGCCAGTGAGGTGCTCTGTTTGACATGTATGGGAAGTGTATTCCATAGCATGGGCAGTCTCTGGGTTATGAACCTGTCCCTCCAGCACATTCCGTTGATTGTGGTAATGAGGCTGAGGTCTCTGGAATGTGTGGTGCGGAGGGACTGGGATTTCTTCAGATGTAGTATTTCTAACAGAGCTGGGTCAGACATGGCTTTGTAAGTCAAGTGTTTAAGGCCTAGGATCCTCTTTGTGAGGTACTTTTGTGGCCTCTCCAGTTGTTACAGGTGTTTAGTGAGGTACACGCCAAATAAGCCACTGTACTCGATGACTGGCCTAATGAGGGAAGAGTAGAGGGAGACAATGACCTCTTTCTTCCTGGATGCAAACCCTTAGTAATGAGATGTGCCACACAGAATGACTTTCTGACCACAGTGGCAATGTGGTGGTCAAAAGACAGGTTGCTGTTAACCTGTGTTTCCAGATCTCTTATAACACCTTCTGTGTTCAGTGGACTACCACTGATGTGGTAATTCATGGTCTCAGTGAGGCCTTTCTGTAGAATGTCAACATCACCTGGGGAGTTAATAATGGCTCCCAACTTGGAATCGTCTGTGAACTTTGTCAACCAGAGTCCCTTCGTGTTGGCCTGGACTTCTGAGAAGTAGATACCAAACAGGAGAGGACCCAGGACCGAACCCTGTGGGACTCCACTCGTGACTGGTCGGCAGTCTGACTTGGAGTCAGCTACTTTCACACTGTAGGTTCTATCTGTGAGCCAGTTTGCAACCCACCTAGTGATATAGGGGTTGATGCCTAGCTTAGTGAGATTTTCTATGATTCCTGAGTGGGGAATGGCATCAAAGGGCTTGGCCAGATCAAGGTAGGCTGTATGAACCACTTTGCCTTCATCCACAGCTCTGGTGACGGACTCAAAGAAGTCGACCAAGCTGAGCAGGCATGATCTACCCTTCACAAAAAAAACCTGTGTGGGATCTAGAGTTTGGAGATTCCCTATATCCTTGTTTATTAGGTCCATGATGATGCATTCCATAGCTTTGCATATCAGACTTGTCAGGCTAATAGGGCAATAGTTCCCAGGGTCTGTAGTCATTCCTCCTTTGTGGAGAGGGATGACTATAGCAGTGCGCCATTTGGTAGGGACAAAGCCTGAGGTGATGCTGTGATTGAACAAGGCACACAGGTGAGGTGCCAGTTCTCTCTGTAGTTCATGTAGAACACAGCCAGGGATATTTTCAGGTCCCATAGAAGTTGTATTCTTGGCCTTGGAAAGTGCTGTTTTAACCTGTGCATCAGTAATATTGGGTGCTTGGCAAACTAATGGTATTGTGATTGGTCCTTTGGGGGGGAGGGGTAAAGTTGGCACTGAATCTGTCGACCAGTATATTGGCAATATCTGTTAGCTCAGTATAGGACCATTGTGCAGTAGCTCAGAGTAAATCTGGGTATTGCTGTGGAGATTCTTTACATAACTATAGAAGGCCTTGTGGTTGTTTTTACTATCTGCTGCAATTCTGTTTTCACAGCTAGCTTTAGAGGATTTGATGAGGGATCTTAACTTTTTTTGAGACTGATAAGTCTTGGGACTTCGCCTTATTCCACATCAGTTTCCTCCTTATGTTGTAGAGTTTGTTTATGGCAGGGGACCACGAGATTGGCTTCCTTTTTTGGAGGAGAGCGTATTGGTTCTATTGGGTATGGTGAGATCCATGCATTTGTGCACTTGTTTGCATGTATGATTGTATGAATCGGTGGTCATGCAACTATTCTCCATTTGGATGGGTTCCGTGAGGTTAGCCGCCTCTGTTTTTATGAACCCAAAGTTAGCTGTGGAGAAGTTTTTCATGCTGGTTACCTTTGCGGGGGGGGTGTGGATTTCCAAGGTGATTAGTTTGTGGTTGGATCTAACCAGGGTGGAGTTGACTATTGGTGTAGAACAACAGTCGCCCATGTTAGTAATGACCAGGTCAAGGATGTTGCTACCTCTAGTGGGGGTGAGAACGAACTGGTCCAAGGCATTGGAATTAATGAATTCCAGGAAATATTGGGAAGTGTATTGGGACATGAGTAGTTTTCCCAGTTAATAGAAGGGTAGTTGAAGTCGCCCAGCTGAGAATGCTAGCTAGGACCATAATATTCTCCAGAGTGCTTAGGCATGTGGAGTGTGACTCTTGGGAAATGGTTGGGGACCTATAACAGGCTATAATTTGAATCTTTGTCTTACTCAATGTTAGTTGCACCTGAAATATCTTTGACGCATTATGTTGGGCTACCAGTCTGGAGGTGTGCACTTCCTTTATGAATATGGAAACACCACCGTCTTTAGAGCTTCGGTCCAAGTTCTGGGGCTGAAAGGTGTGGAATGAGTTATAGCCTGGTAGTGCAGGGATGCTTTCTGCTGCCTTGAACCAGGTCTCTCTTACAGCACAAATGTCGATGTTCTCCATTTTAAAGAGTGCTTCAAGCGTGTGCATTTTGAGATTTAGACTTCTAGCATTGAACAGCATGACCCTCAGATTGCATTTGTTTGTAGCTGTTACGGTGGTAATTTGGTCTCTGGAACACTGCCTAAAATAGGCACTATAGGGGTGGCAAGATCCTTGGCCAGTATCCAGAAGCTCAGGGTGACAGATGCAGGCCATCTTTGGCAAAGCATAGAAGTCTGTCAGTCATGTCATCCCAGGCAGACAGATACTGGATCCCCTTAGAATTACACCAGAAACTTAGCCAATTGTTGAAATTAATCATTTTCTGCTTGTACTGTGGTATCATTCTGGGTGATGGTAGGATGCTGCACATGTCTAGGGTCATAACTGCCTGGACTACATAATCTGAGAGCTCCTCCATGCCTTTTTTCATGTAGTCCAGGGAGGTACGTCTCAGGTCATTCACACCCACATGTACAATGACAGAGTCAGGGACTTGAATGTGTGCATTATGTGGCAGGTCCTGGCACTGTCAAGCAGCTGACTGTTACTTTCTCCTTATTCAACCTAGTGAGTGGGACATTTATATATTTATTTATTTATTTATTTATTTATTTATTTATTTATTTCAGTTTGGTGACTGGGAAGTCCACTGCGCCCATGATTTCCCGTTTTCAGAGGCCTGGGGAGAAAAGCTCCAACAATTACATAAACATTTAAGATACAAAAGTATGTAAGTTACAAAAATAAAGTACAGTTTACATGAATGAACATTCTGTATCAGGCTTAGTACGCAAAAGACAATTATGATGTATCTGGAAGGCTGTACTGTGGGGATTCACTTGGGAAAAATCATCATAACAATTGAAGTGTAGCAAACATATACAAAAACAATCGATTAAAGTAAGGAAACAGTTTACAGGCACTAGTTTGATAAAAGTGGTTATTTAGAATATTTATAAGGAATATAGGTATGTTAAAGTAAGGAAACCATTTCAAAGCATTCATTTGACATAAGAAGCTATTTACAATGTTTACAAGGTAGAGTTGTGGTATTGTATGAGGAAGTCGGGAGTGTCAGAGAAGTATGTAAGAGTGGCACAGGGTATGTACGAGGGTAGTGTGACAGCGGTGAGGTCTGCGGTGGCAGTGACGGATGCATTTAAAGTGGAGGTGGGATTACATCAAGATTCAGCTCTGAGCCCTTTCTTATTTGTAATGGTGATGGACAGGTTGACAGATGAGATCAGACAGGAGTCCTCGTGGACTATGTTTGCAGATGACATTGTGATCTGTAGGGAATAGGTGGAGGAGACCCCGGAGAGGTGAAGATATGCTCTAGAGAGAAGATGAATGAAGGTCAGCAGGACTAAGAATATATGTGTGTGAATGAGAGGGAGGATAGAGGAATGGTGAGGATGCAGGGAGTAGAGGTGGCGAAGGTGGATGAGTTTAAATACTTGGGATCAACAGTTCAGGGTAATGGTGGCTGCGGAAGAGAGGTGAAGAAGAGAGTACAGGCAAGATGGAGTGGGTGGAAAAGAGAGTCAGGAGTGATTTGTGACAGACGAGTACCAGTAAGAGTGAAAGGGAAGGTCTACAAGAGGGTAGTGAGACCAGCTATGTTATATGGGTTGGAGACAGTGGCATTAACAAAAAGGCAGGAGTCAGAGCTTGATGTGGCAGAGTTGAAGATGTTAAGATTTGCACTGGGTGTGACAAGGATGGACAGGATTAGGAATAAGTATATTAGAGGGTCAGCCCAGGTTGGAAGGTTTGGAGACAAAGCCAGAGAGGAAATATTACGTTGGTTTGGACATGTGCTGAGGAGAGATGCAGAGTATATTGGGAAAAAGATGCTAAGGATGAAGCTGCCAGGTAATAGGAAAAGAGGAAGGCCTAAGATAAGGTTTATGGATGTGGTGAGAGAGGACATGCGGGTGGTTGGTGTGACAGAGCAAGATGCAGAGGACAGGAAAAAACTGAAACAGTTGATCTGCTATGGCGACCCCTGATGGGAGCAGCCGAAAGAAGAAGAACAAGGCGGAAAGATACAGAATCTTCAGAAGGAGTTGCAGAGAGCTAGAGACAGCTCAGGGAACTAGTTGTTGGGGTGTTAGGGAGAATAAGGAGGCAAGGAGTAAAAATTCCTTCGGGTAGTAGTTAGAAGGACATAGACAAGGTGGATGCAGGAGCATTTCCATTTGGAGTGCAAGTAAGTGAAAAGCTGGATTTTAAAGTTTTCTGAGTTAGTTATTGTCCTGGGTGTGGAAGGGAGAGAATTCCATTTCTTGCCTAGTGAGAAAGAGAGGAGAAGCTGACCAGCAGGCCGTTTTGGTTTGTGGATAGAGATTAGGTTTTGATTTTCAGATCTAACAGGTCTATTGGGGGTGTAGGGGGGAAGGATGTTTATTAGAGCTGGACATTTGTTTGGGTGAAATATAAGTCTGCGTGCTGTGGTGAGTTGGAGGTAGTCTAGATAATTTGGGAGTTCCAGCCAGTTTAGAGAGTTAAGGGTATAGCAGTGATGGGTGGAATTTTTGGATCTGGAGGCAAATTTAGAGATTTTGTTATAGCAGTTTTCCAGTTTAGAGGTATTGGTGGTGGTCAGGTTAGTTAGAAGAGGGGCTCCATATAATAGGGATGGGAGGAGGTAGGTAGTAGCTAAAATATGTCTAGTAGTTTTTGAGAGAAAGAGATTGTTCCTATAAAGCATGCCTAGCTTTTGGTGGGTTTTCTTTATATTTTGTTGGATATGGATATCGAACTTGAGTTGTTCATCTATAGTAATGCCAAGAAGTTTTGCAAAGGGAACTACTTCAGTGGGAGAACTGGAATGGCTGAGGACTTTAAATTAATTTTTGTCAAAAGAGAAAGTCTTGGAGGGAGAGAAAAGTAGAAGTTTAGATTTATTTGCATTTAAAGGCAGGTGATTTTGTTGCATCCAGTTTTCAGTAGTAGAAAAGGCAGCTTGGGTTTTAGTCAGAAGTTCAGGGAGGTTGGAGGCAGAGCAGACTATTGTAGAATCGTCTGCATATCGAATGATTTTGGCATCAGGAATGGCAGAGTGAAGGTAATTTATAAAGATGTTAAACAGCAAGGTCCGAAGATGGACCCATGGGGGCCGCCAGTTGGGGTAGAAAGAAATGAGCAGATGGTGTTCTTCCATTTAACTGCTTGAGATCTCTCAGGCAGGTAGCTGGAAAACCATGTCACAGTATTTGGAGCGAAATGTAGGTTGGAGAGATGATAGATAAGGTGGTAGTGGGAAACAGTGTCGAAAGCCTTGGAAAGGTCAAGTAGAACTGTAGAAACTAAATGACCTGAATCTCGGGCTTAGTTGACAGTTTCTAAGAAGGAGAGTAGAGCGGTTATGGTGCTATTGGCAGGGCGGAAGCCATGCTGGGTAGATGTTAGGAGTTGGTTTTGGGTTAGGTAAGGTATGAGTTGGGAATGGATACATTTTTCTAAGATTTTGGAGATTGGGGAGAACAGCACAATGGGCCGGAAGTTTGAAATGTCAGTATTCTTGCCACCTTTGTGGAGAGGAAGAATGTAAGCAGAACGCCATAGTTTGGGTACCTATGACTCCTTTATAGATCTGTTGATTATGATGCTAACTGGGAGTGCAACACTGTCAGCTGAGCATTTTAGGAAGGAGGAGGGAATATTATCAGGAGCATTGGAGCAAGGTTTAAGTTTGGATAAGAGTTTTTTTATGAGATACTGGAGACTGGCTTGAGCTCAAACATAAGGTAGTTAGGGGAAAAGGAATGGAGGTTAGGTGGACTGTTGTTAGGGGAGGTCTTGGTCAGGTTGGAGATAGCGTCAATAAAAAATTAATTAAATTTGGAACTTAGTACAAGGTCAGATATGCTTGGGTCAGGGCAGGGGTTGTTCTTGGAGCCGGGGTTAAGAAGGGAGCTTATGGATTTCCAGAATTATTTGGGGTTATAGTTGGACTGTAGTTTAATGTAGTAGGACTTTTTGTCCTTTGTTATGAGTTGCTTTGCAAGGTTACAGAGTTGTTTGTATTCAATCAGGGTTTTGGGCAGTTTGTTGTTAAGGTAAAGCTTCCAGGCTTTGTCCCTTTGATGCATGATTTGCATGGTTTCTTTGGAGAGCCATGGGGCAATTTTAGCTTTTATTCTTCTGTTTCTTAGTGGTGCCAGGGAGTTTAGAGTGTTGAGGAAGACCGAGCTGAAGTGTTCTATTGCTTTATCAAGAGAAAGGGTGTATAGGATTTGCCAGTTTATTTGAAGATATTTGAGAAGGTTGAGGGGTTGAACTTGCTAAGGTTTCAGGTGAGAATGTAGTGATGCTGATGGGGTGTAGAGGAAGTTGAGCACTGTATGAGGGCAGGGAGGTGGTCACTAATGGTGTCAGGAATGGTACCAGAGTAAGTTATTTTGCTTGGTTGGAAGACTAGGATCCAGTCTAGAATAGATCCTGGGGGATTTGTTTTGTTGGGTTGAGTAGTGGACAAGATTACTTGAGTGAAGTTATAGAGGTTGATGGATAGGATGGGAGAGGGATTATTAAACTTGTTCCAGTCGAGATTTACGTCCCCTAGAATATAAGTTTCACAATTAATTTCAGATGAGGCCCATAGGAGGATGTCTACGAGGGTAGAAATGTTGTTCCCAGGGGAAATATAAAGGGCTATGATGCAGATATTGTTGTGCTTGTTTATTTTTAGTAGACCAACTGTTAGTTCGGTATTCTTGAATTGTGGGATAGGAATTTGGAGGGGGATTAAGATAAGAAGATTAGAGTAGATAAGGGCAGTGCCACCGCCTTTTTTATTTAGTCGGTCAGTTCTAAGGGACTGGAATCCTTTAGGCAAGATTTCGGAGTCAGAGATATGGGGTTTGAGCCAGGTTTCTGAGATGGCTAGGATGTCAGGTTGGTTATGAGTTAGCCATGCTTGAAAGTGGTGAATTTTATTGTTAAGACTTTGAGCACTGAGAGTAAAGAATTTTAAGGTATTGAGGGGGGAGGGGGGATGAAGAGGTGGGGTAGTTATTAGTAAGGGGGCTGGGCTCAGGGTTGGGAATGTATATCCCCAGCAAATAAAAGGTTGTAGAAGAATGGAGTGTTTAGCCATTTGGGTTTATTGTGTATAAGTTTAGGAGGAAATAACATGAGTTTAGAGGTAAGTATTTTGGCATTAGAGGTGATAATTTTAGGATAGAATAGATGCAAGGGGTGGGATTGAATAAGGGAAGAGGAGATGTGGTGATAATTTTAGGATAGAATAGACACAATAGGGTGGGATTGAATAAGGGAAGAGGAGATGTGGTAGTAATGAGAGAAAGAATATGGGAGAAGACTGGTGAATGTGCCAGTTTGAGAGGAAGGTTGGGAAGGTGGAATATAGGAGGAGTATGAGGTTGTGTAGCATAGGGGAATTAGGAGTATAAGGAGGCAGCAGGGGGCATGGAGGATGTGTAGAATTAAGGGAAGCATCTTGGAACACAGGTAGTTTGATGTGTTTAGTTTGAGGGGATGAAGCAGGTGAGAGATATATGGGGATGGAGACAGAAATGTAGTATAATGAAATTAAAATATAGAGAAGCAGGGTAGGGGGAGTTTAAAAAGGTGGGAGTAGAAGAGAGTGTGAAAGTCTTAATATATGAGGAAGAGAAGAAGAGTTGTAAGGAGGGAATGGTTTTAATTGGGTAATTAGGTAGGGAGTGTGGGGGGGTGGGGTGTAAATTAGAGGAGAGTCTATTGGGTAGCTTGGATGAGTGGGAGGAGTAAGGGAAGAATAAATGTAGAGGTGCTGGGGGTGGGTGGCAATTGGGGGTAAGGTAGGGGAGCGGAGTGAGCCCGCAGGGTGAACGGTGCGGGAAGAACCAGAGAGGAGGAGGAGAAAAGTGTATCAGGGAAGGAGAGAAGAGGTCTGAGGTAAGCAGACTACAGTAGAGGCACTTAGTTTAAGAGTTAAGGAAGCATAATGTTTCACAACAGAAAGGGGCTACATCAGTGTGCCTCACTATCGAGTCACCTATGAATAGTGTGTTGGGCATGCTGTTTTGCCTTAGGGGCTTTGATTGAGTGGCACACTTTAGGAGAGTTATGTGTCTTGTGATTAGTATTGTGTTGTGGTGGTTGAGTGCATTTCTGCCTTGGAGGTCTCTGCTGTTTGGGTAGATTTTTATTGAGAGCCTCCGTGAAGGTGGGTGTGTGGTTTGTGTTTTTATGTGAAGGCACTGCTGGTGTGTATTCTGGAGAGCTATGTGTTCCATGTGGTGTGGTGCAAGTGTTGACCTTCTCATCTTGACCAGCTATTCTGGTCTTGGCTGGAGAGTGTGTGGCTTCCAATTTGGATATACAAGTCCATCTCTCGCAAGTCTGAGTGTTGGGAGGTAAGATGAGTGGGTTGTGTACATGAGGCAGTTGCTACATTGCCTTAGGATGACCAAGTTCATCAGGTTAATAGGAGAAAGCACAGGGAACTGACCTTTTGATATTCCTGGAAGGGTGAGCATTAATAATAAGTACTGGAGCTGTTTCCTTGTAGAACGTTTAGTGCTGGTAGCACTTTTGTGTGCTACAATAATTGCAACAAGAAGTCTGGTATGGTAAAGTGCTAGACTAATAAACTAGTAAAAGTCCAGGAGTGGAGAGAACTAGCAGATCTAAGGGAAACATTGAAGAACAGACTTTGGCACCTCTCAGAAGCTTATAAACAGTCCTGGATATAACAAATCTGTATCTGGACTGGACTAGTTACAGGAAAGGCAGGAAACGCAAACGTGGGCTTTTAAACCAGAAAGTTGAAAGAGATGGAAAAACTGCCCAAACAGCCAATGAACTACAAATCCTGGGCCAGAAACAACTCCTCTTGTGGTATATAGGCTACCTAGTGCTTACCACTCCCACTGATAATGCAGGCTTTTTGACCAGAAAGTTGAAGGAGATGGAAAAAACTGCCCAAACAGCCAATAAACTACAATTTCTGGACCAGAAACCACTGCCCTTGTAGTAGATAGGCTACCTAGTGCTTACCAGTCCCACTGACAAGCTAGAAGGCTTCCCTACAACACAGAAAAGCTTGGGGGGGCTCAGAAGCTTACAAACAGTCCTGGATACAGCAAATCTGTATCTGGACAAGACTAGTTATAGGAAAGGAGGGAAACATGCGCAAATTCCTCTTTCTCAGTTTTTCTTCTATGTCTTTGAACTCTTTACCCAAAAACACACTTCCTTCCCCCTTAGATAAGCTCTTCAACTAAATAGCTTTCTTGTGATAATCCCTTATAACGGTTAGGCATTTCTAAATTACCAGTCTCAACACTTGTGTTTTCAATATTTTCCTTAAGACTCTGAAATTCCTGTCAGCCAACATCAGTGCTGTTTTTTCCCCTTGGGTCTGCTATAACGAATTGGTTTCTTACACTTGTATCTTCAACAATATCTTGGCTCAGCACAACTGAGCATTCACATGAAAAATTACACCCTGCTCTACATTTTATATGATTTGCTACATTTAGACCTTATGTGTCCAGTCTCTCCACGAATATCACATCCCCGGTTTGAACAATTTATCATCAATTAATCCCATCAACCTACAAAAATAGTATACCCTTGTTTCTGCTGGGTACATTAAGATACATTTAAATTTATATACATATATACTACCCATGACGTTCTAAACTTTCACTCCTTAATATAAAACCAGCAGGGGCATTTCAGCTTCCTATGCAAAGCCATAAAAGGCTCAAAAATTTTAAGTCATAAATATCCACATAGTATTTGCTCAGTTCACTTTTAATTTATTTCATGTGCAGAAACAGCAGCCACCTTAAACTCTAAAAAATATCATGCGTCTTTAAGTCACAAATTGTTGCATAATGAAAATTCCATCCATCCTCAACCACTTTTTCACATTTTGCACATGGGGTTGGGGTGTCACTTCAGCAGTGGCAATCATCTCGAGTCAAGGTTTACACCGCTGGGTGGCTAGCCCTCTCATGGTAGTTCATTCATACCACACACACACACACACACACACACACACACACACACACACACACACACACACACACACACACACACACACACACACACACACACACACACACACACTCTCAACTACAACCACTTTAGACTGTCCAATCCACCTATTGCATGTCTTTCGAATGTGGAAGGAAACCGGAGCAGCTGGACGAAACCCATATGACTGCAGGGAGGGCATGCAGACTCCTCACAGAAGGAACCCCAGTCAGGAATCAAACTGGAGAACCTCTTCTTCTGAGGCCCGATATCGCTAACCGCTGCAGAACTATGGTCACCCGCATAATAAATATTAACCACTGAGAAATGTTTGTTTAATCCAAAATTGCCCATATACTATTAAACAAAACTGTATCGCTTAAACTGAACATCAGTTATGCCCTCACTTCCAACACAAATGATTGCCAGTACACACCCCACTCATACAGCTAAATATTTTAGTACCTCACTGAAAAAATTAATCTAAGGTAAGGATCCTTCTTTTTCAAATGAAACCTTAAAAGGTTCCATCGCATCACATTCTGTGATTTTTATCTCATTAAAAAAGTCAAAGTAAACTTTATTGTCACTTTGAGTCACACAAGTGTGAAATGAGTGAAATTAAATTTCTTTGGACTCAATGTGCATACAATACATAGACTACATTTAACATAATAATAATGCACAACATTCTATAGGCACAGACAAACAAAACAATCAACAATGATAAATATTTGCATTATTGCACTGATTTAACAGATTGTCACTCATTACTAGGTTATTAGCTTATTTTCACTGGAAAAATGCACTTAAGCAATTGATTTAAGGCTACATTTATATTGCACAGTAAGACAGTTCACTTTGATTACTGCTGACTTTGCTGTCTGGGTGCGGGTAAAACCTTATTACATAATGCACTATAGAGACTTTGCAGTATTGCTGGATTACTGACAATGTCCAGTGTGAAGGGTACTGTTCCTAGAGTTCAGTAACCTAATGGCTAGTGGAAAGAAGCTGTTTCTTAATATCATGGTTTTGCAGTGTATCCTTCAGAAGCACCTTCCTAAAGTTAAATGTGAGAACAGCTTGTAAGCAGGATGAGTGCTATCCCTGGTTATTTTCCTGTTTCAAAACTTCAGTGTTTCTGGATGGTGCTGGAATTTACACCACTTCCGGTTTCGACATTTCTGAGCATCTAATGCACTTCATCCCTTTTAGCTGCCAATTCATAGGTTGGTACTAGGCTATCGGCCCTAGGGCCTATACAAGCCTTGCCATAACAATTCCCTGGCTACTTCTTCCCACATTATTTACTTTCCTGGACCCCTGTCTAGCAGGGCAACTGATGTGATCCCAGGGGTGAATTTCCTTTCTCCCATCCAATTGTCAAGGTTCCTTTTGAAGAGGGCCAAAGAGGCGCTCTACTTGACATGTATTGGCAGTCTATTCCAGAGTCTGGGGAGTCTCTGGGTCAGGAACCTATCCCTCCAGCATGTTTTGTTTACTGTGATGACAAGGTTTAGATCCCTGGAGCATGTGGGTCTGAGGGATTGAGATTTCTTTAAGTGGAGTATGTCAAACAGCTCTGGGTTTGACATGGCCTTATATGTCAAGCAGAGATCGCCTCTGAGTAGACGATATGTGGCTGAGTATAGCTGGAGTTTTTAAGGCGGTCAGCATAGGGCATCTGCTTTAGGCCTGTGATTCTTTTAGTGAGGTATTTCTGCAGCCTTTCCAGTATTTGCAGGTGTCTTGAGAGGTACATACCAAATGAGGCATTGTATTCTATAATGGGCCTAATGAGGGACGAGTACAGTGGGACAATGACCTCCTTTTTTCTGGATGAAAAGCCCTTAGTGATGAGGTGTGCCACATAGAAGGATTTCCTGACTGTTGTGGCGATGTAGTTATCGAAGGTGAGACCACTGTCCACCTGTGTCCCTAAGTCTCTTATCACACTTTCGGTGTTTAGTGTACTGCCACCTATGTGGCAATTCACGGGTACATGTTTTTTCCCAAAGGGGATAACTATACATTTCTGGGCATTGAGCTTGAGCCCACGACTCTGGCACCAAGCATCTGTTTCTGTAAGGCCCTTTTGTAAAGTATCCACATAATTTGGAGATTCAATAATGGCTCCCAGTTTGCAGTCATCTGCGAACTTTGTTAGCCAGAGTCCCTTAGTACTGGCCTGTACTTCAGAGAAATAGATGCCAAACAAGAGTGAGGACTGAACCCTGAGGTACTCCATTTGTCTGGAGTTGGATTTGGAGTCAGCTACTTTACAGTGTGGGTTCTGTCAGTAACCCAGTTGGTAACCCATTGAGTGACTTAGCTGGAGGACACACGGGATGCTCTACTGTGCTTTCTGCTTTACTACCACAACCATAGGATCATAGGAGGTTACTAGGCCATTGGGCCTGAGGCCCTTATAAACCTAGCCAAGGGTTTAGTCCATATTTTGACAAGTCAGCACCCAGAACCCCTGTCCAGCAGGGACACAGGTGGAATCCCAGGAGTGTATTTTCTGTTTCACATCCAGTTATCCAGGCTGTGCTTAAAAAGGGATAATGAGGTACTCTGCCTGATGTAAAGAGGGAATCTATTTCACAGATGGGGGAGTCTCTGGGACACAAACAAATTCTATTGATATCACACACCACGTTGAGGCCGCGCATACATGTTGCTCAAGTGGAGCTTGACTTGCGGATATGTAGCAGTCCCATCAAGGCGGGGCCTGAGATTACTTTGTATTTCAGGCAGAGTTCACCTCTGAGGAGTCAAACAAACTGAGTAGAGGGACAGGACTTCTAGCCTATCTGTGTAGGGTAGGTGTTTGAGGCCCTGGATTCTCCTGGTGAGGAGCCTCTCTGGTCTCTCCAACTGCTGCATGTGCTTTGCAAGGTACATGCCAAAGGGGGCATTGTACTCAATAATTTGCCTTATAAGGGAAGAATACAGGGATGTTATGACCTCTTTTTCCCTGAATAAGGTACCCTTACTTATGTGGTGGGCCATGTAGAAAGCTTTCTGTACAACGGAAGCAACATGGTGGTCAAAAGTCAGGTTGCTATCAACCTGGGTGCCCAAATCCCTCACTATTGATTGTGTACTTAGGACGCTGTTATTAATGTGATAATGTGGGGACGTCACTCTCCCTAAAGGAGATGATTCATTTTTTGGCATTCAGCTTGAGGCCATGTTTCTGGCACCAGTCATTTGGGTGAGACCCTCTTGGGGGACATCCACATCACTTGGGGAATTAATGACTGCACCCAGCTTGCAGTCATCTGCAAACTTGGTTAGCCATATCCCACTGATTTTGGTCTGCAACTCAGTGAAGTAAATCCCAAATAACAAAGGCCCAAAGACCGATCTCTGGGGTACTGCGCTCATTACAGGTGTCTTCCCCTATTTTGATTAGGAGGGTTCTATCAGTGAGCCAGTTTGATACCCATCTGGTAACATATGGATTGATGCCTAGTTGTGAGAGTTTATCTACTATGCCTGAGTGGGGAATAGTGTCGAAGACTTTGGCCAGGTCATGTAGGTGGTGGGCACCGTCTTCCCTTCGTCCATGGCTTTGGTGACTGTCTCGAAGCAGTCGACCAGATTTAACAGACAAAACCTCCCCTTGACAAAGCCAAACTGTGTGGAGTCGAGTGTTTGGAGGGTGCTAATGTCCTTGTTAATGAGGTCCACGATAATCCATTCCATGGCCTTGCAGATCAGGCTAGTTAGGCTGGTGGGTCTATAATTTACTGGATCGGTGGACACTCTACCTTTGTGTAAAGGGATGATGGTGGCTGTCCTCCACTCAGCACGGACAAAGCCAGAACTCAGGATTTGGATGAATAGGGTGCCTAATTGTGCTGCAAGTTCATGCCTGAGTTCATGTAGAATGCAGTCTGGAATGTTATCGGGTCCCATGGAGGCTGTATTTTTTGCCTTTGAGAGGACAATGATGACTTGTTCCCTAGAGATAAGGGGTGCGGGGCAGGTACTGGGAATGTGTTGATTTACTTATGGGGGGATACAAAGGGGAGAAGCTTTTGCTGAATCTGTCAGACAGTAGATTGGCTATATCTACAGCATTTGTGTATGTGGTGTCCTTGACCACCAGTTCTGAACAGATCTGGGTGCTTCCTTTGAGAGTGTGGACATATGTCAAGAAGGCCTTATGATTGTCTCTAGTAGATGTGGTCGATTTGGACTCAAAGTTGGTTTTACAGGATTTACTTTCACTAGTGCTCTTATTTGCTTGTTCAGGCTAAGGAGACATTGCTTCCAATTAGGCACCTGCTCCTTCTTGGTCCTGGACAGCAATTCTTTCCTTTTGTTACATAGTGTATTTATTGTAGATGTCCACCAGACAGATTTACTCTTCCTTGCGGAGGATGATTTTGCCCTGTCAAGTATTCCTGATTCTATGCATCTATATAAATGCTTGTATATTACTTGGTGTAGATTTGGACATTGGTGCCAGTTCCTGCAGTCGGGGAGGGGGCTGTGAAGCTGTTTATACCATCCCTCAGCTTTCAGTGTTGTCCTGGCAGTGCACCAGTCACCAATAAAATGGATGACAGATTGATCTGCTCACTATGTCATTAAGTTCACACTCCAGCATACTGTAAGATGTATGAACTTTGTCTATGTATTGCATGTCAGAGAGTACAGACACCTAGGTACCCTCTTTACACTACTGATACACAATGAACCTGATAGAGCCTCCACTGCAGCAACTGCATGTGTGGTTCTACACAGGCTATTTGACAAATTACAACTAACAAAGGGAGTTTTCGAAAACAAAAGCACATGATATCCATGTATGTCTTATTATAAGAAATAAAAGCACATCGTAACACATCCTCACTGTACTTTAAATGCATCTCACAATTAAACACAGATGCAGGATTATAAGTGAGCACTAACACATTAAACATCATATATAATCACTAATGCAATTCTAATTAAGCATCTAGCCAACTCAGGCTATCAGTATGTCACCATTAATTAAGACTTGTGAACCTTGGAACAGCATTTTACTAATAAGCTTTATACTTACAATGTATACATAAAATATAAAGCCAGTAAAAATGAACAGAAGTTAAAACCAAAAAGTAGAAGAAAAGCGCCAATACCATTTCTAAATGTAATTTTTCTGGCAGATTTTGACCTGATAAAAAAAAAAACAATAGCACCATTTCATGTTCAGATTAGTCTGCAGTGAATTAACAACAGCCAGTGGGTTACTGTATCAATCCCAACATGAAACAACTTTGATATCTGCATCCTTTAATCATACACATATATATATTTTTACTTTTCCTAAAGAATTATCTGACAAAATCTAGGCATATTAAGCTTATGTGCATATTATCTAAATTTGTTTTCTTTCCAAACATCTTTATTAAATTTACACATATGACAAAGGCAATCTTACATTTATATAAATGAAAAACATACAAAATGTTATAACATTAGTTGCAAACAGTTTACACCACAGACATCACTGAAACAACTGTAGTTGTAAACATTATATATCACTTGGAAACCATCCAGTCACTGTCAGTTAAGCATTATATGGCTCATTCAAATCCAGTCTCATTCCTGCTCTGCATATATTGTTCCCACAATTCCCATTTTTCCTATGTAGTTTGCTCCTCCCCTTTTCTAAAGATCCCAATTCTAGTTGTTTTATCTCTGTTACTGTATTCACTACTTCTAGTAAAGTTGGTCTAGATTCCGATTTCCATTTCTTAGTAATTGCTTTTTTGTCAGCCACCATAATTAGACTCAGCAAGGTTTTACTATGTCTAGGCAATTCAGATTCTGTATCATAACTCAAAAAAATAATCTCCCAAGTCAATCCAATCTGCTCACCTAGCATCTCTGACAGGCAGGAATCCTTAAAGTCTACCAGCTCATTACACTCCAAGAAATATGTTCCCAGCTACCTATTTACTGCCCATCACACCTCCAACGTTTGCTATCCACCTGAGGAAAAATTCTTTGGAGTCTACTTGGGGTATAAAAATACATATGCAAACACTTCCAGGCAAAGATCATAAATCTAGACTCTGTTGCATATTTGGGAGATCTGCAGATATCCCACCATTCTGTCTGTGAATTGATTAACCAGTCTCTCTTCCCAATCCTTTCTAAGCTTCTCTGATTGATTTTAAGAAGCCACAGACATCAGATAAAAGGAGTAATAAAAACATGTGCCTGCTAGGCTGTGTGAACACTTTTTATTTTGTTTATTTACACTTTTGCCATGTCATCAAAAATCAAATGATTACTCTTGGTGCATAATCAACAGTTTACTTACCTTAGTTTGTCATAAAAGCTAGTAAAATCCCATTAAATCCATAATACTTATACTACACTATAAAATAAAAGTCAAAATGTTTACAATGCACATGCAAAATAAACACATATACAACTCAAAAAAATCCTACCCACCCTAAAACTCCGAGTCCAAATCAAGACTGACTTTTGAGAAAAGTAAAATAAAATAAAAATAAAGAAAAATAGGGTCTAAATTTTGCATACATTCCAATGCAAAAAAGGTAAA
Source organism: Protopterus annectens (assembly GCF_019279795.1). NCBI lineage: Eukaryota > Metazoa > Chordata > Ceratodontiformes > Protopteridae > Protopterus > Protopterus annectens. The sequence continues at coordinate 384,293,870 of NC_056725.1, forward strand.
TACACACAATACACACACACACAAAAATGTACATTTTCAACCTCCAAATAACAAAGTTGACCACCTAACTGCCTAGAAATTAAATTCATTTACATTTGAACAAATTTAACTAATAATAATAATGATCGAATGCAGACAATCATTTGGAAAATGTTATTGTCAGTAAAATTCTATTACAATTATCTAAACTAAATAACATAACTAGATTGTTAATATGTATTTTGTTACACTTTCTTTATCACGTTTGCTTACACATTGCTATGTGGCATTTCCTTCTTGATTTAAATGTGAGAAAATTATTTATACTGAGTAAGTAGGGTAAAAATCTGCTTTACCTGGTAAACGTAAAAAAAATTTCTGAACTTTAAATTTATTGTGACTTACAGCTACAGGCATTAGATGTCCAGACTGGCAGCATACAGGAATTTGACAAGTATGAAT